>NC_048227.1:89507183-89549424 GCF_002007445.2 Ailuropoda melanoleuca | reverse complement strand
ATATATACATATATTATATATATATAATATATATATATATATATGTTAATATATTCACAGGGTTGCGCAACCATCACCTCAAAAAACCTCAAAAAACAAACCTGTACCCATTTGCAATCACTACCACCCCCACCCTAACCTGTCACCTCCCCTCAGCTCCTGGCAACCACTAATCCACTTTCTGTTTCTATGGATTTGCCTATTCTGGACATTTCTTATAAATGGAATCATACAATATGCAGTCTTTTGTGACTGACTTCTTTCACGTAGCATAATGTTCTTCTAGCTTATCTATATTTAGGCTTCCACATGAACTTTTGCTTGGGGAAAAAAATGACACATCATTCAAAAGTACACGACCAATTCCACATCACACATTCTTTAGCTCAAGACATTCAAGGCATCGAAGAATGAAGCAAAACCAACCAACCACCAACCAAAAAAACCCTTCTCCCACGAAACAAAAATACAAAAAACAAATAAAAAACACCTACCTGCCTCCCAGAAAGCTATAGCAGGGACTGAAGTTAATTGCGATAATGCTCAAATTTAATATTTGAAAGAAAAGAGTGCATTCTCATGCAGAAACGTCCTATTTTTATTTCCTCTTCAATTTTCATAGCAAGGGGAAAAAAAACTTCCACCAATAGTTATAATCCAAAGGCACTGAATTCACTAATGCCATAAACTTTATGCAATATTAAAAGAAAAAGTAGAAAGTAGTTCATCCCACAAAAACAGGTGTTATATCCAGGTCAGCAAAATGTAATTCTTTTGTTGAAAAAGAGCCAAGAAAATGAATTACACCTATTTTCTCACCCAAAAAAAAAAAAAAAGAGAAGATATTTTCACATATTTGGTCTAATTTGCTATCTAATGACAGTACCTAATATCTCTCTATTTCAAAGCACTAGAGCAATAGTTTGGTAAAAGCAAAAAAGAGGACCACCTACCTAGCATAATGAATATAATCAAATTCAACTCTACCTTCACACTAGGTATAATACTTTGTTCTCTTTCTTTTTCAAGCAAATAACTATTGATATTATGATCTGAGGATGAAATTGAAAGAATCATTCATTACTACACAAATTATCCAACATTTATGTTATCCATTATTTCTTGAAAGACTAGGTTTTTATTTATTGCTGTAAGAAAAGAAAGAAGGAGAACAAAAGATTTTGTAGATCTCATTATATGAGACAAGGGGAACATAATGGCATAGAACTCTGCCCCTTATAAATAGCTTTCCTTCATTCTCTTTTTACCATCAAGGGTGGTAAGATTAGCATTACTTTTTTGACCCCTCCGAAAAGCTGACACTAAAGCTTTCAGGGATTCAGACCTACAAGTCAATAAGGAGAAAGCTGGTCTTGCAAACCTGGGTCTTTTCACTAATCCAGCACTATATCCCTTCTCCTAGAAAAATGCAACAGTTCTAAGTTTTGTAAGAGAAAGAGCTCATAGCCATAGTCTAAAATACCTATTATTACATTAAGCTACCCAGTGGCTGATTTTTACCAAATTCCTGTTGAAATGTCCTTTTGTGACTTTTAAATTGTATGTCCAAGATACATTTCGTGTAAGCAGAATTAGAAAAAAGTTACATATGAAAGAGAAAAATGAAAAAAATTAAAATCACCTGCTCTTTGACCACCTAGGGATACCCACTCTTAAAATGTTTGTGACTGGACTGATTTATTTTTTAATTTGTTTTATTGTAAAACAAAACAAAGATATATAAAGCTATACACAACAAATGCATGGCTTAGTAAGTTATTATAAGGCAAATACCATCCAGTCAGGAAATTGAACTTTGCCAGACATTCCAGAAGCCCCCTTCCACATGCCTCATTCCACCCCTCTCTTTCCATAATAACCGATATCTAATCATTTTTATAAGCAATAACTACCTTGTGTGTAAAAAATACTTTTTTCCATCCCAAAGTCTATCCCTAGATACTGTATTTACTCATTCCAAAAAATCTGATATATTTTAACTCATTTTCAATCTGCAGGTTTCCCCTCCATACTTGCCATTTCCTTACGGTTTGTCTGTTGGAAAACACAGGCAATTTGACCTAGCTAAACTTTGCTGCTTGCATATTATTCGGTGCACTTCAGCACATTTCTCAGTCCTTTGTATATCCTGCAAACTGGCAGCTGAGTTAGAGAATGGATCAGCTTCAGGTGTGATCTGGCAAGACTATCAGTAGTGTTTGGTAGGCACAAGAGGTCTGGTTATCCTGTGATCCTAGCAGATTTCATGCTAAATGCCTATTTCCACCCATTGGGGGCTTCGAAATGGTGGCATTCTTTTTTTTTTTTAAATAATATTTTTTTATTATATTATGTTAGTCACCATACAGTACATCCCTAGTTTTTGATGTAAAGTTCTGTGATTCATTACTTGCGTATGACACCCAGTGCGCCATGCAATATGTGCCCTCCTTATTAACGAAATGGTGGCATTCTAATTCTATCATTCGTTTTCATTTATTAGTTGAAATAATTATATGAAGCCATGTCTCTTTGTTTACTCTTTGGCCACGCAGTAATACAGTTCATTCAGGAAAGGCAGGATTGGGGCGCCTGGGTGGCTCAGTCGTTAAGCGTTTGCCTTCGGCTCAGGGCGTGATCCCAGAGTTCTGGGATCAAGCCTTACATCAGGCTCCTCCACTGGGAGCCTGCTTCTTCCTCTCTCACTCTCCCTGCCTGTGTTCCCTCTCTCACTGGCCGTTTCTCTCTCTGTCAGATAAATAAATAAAATCTTAAAAAAAAAAAAAAAGGAAAGGCAGGATTACATGTTTGATTTTTCCCTTTTATTGAACGATTTCCCCAGTAACACACTGGTTTCCTATCATCCTCCAAAGAAGACCAATTTTTAAATTTTTTTCATGTATCATTATGAACTTGTAGATTTTTAACATATTTGATGGGTTTTTGGTCTATTGCAATTATTATCATTATTGAAGATCAAATTATCCTACATTTGGCCAATAGGAGCCCTTCCAGTTAACCCCACTTAGTTTAAGTTCTACAGGTAACGATAATTTAACAATATATTCAACGATATATATTACAGGACTCTACCTGTCCTTAGGATGTTATTTCTCTAGTTATTTTGGTTGTCTGAAGCCTGGTCTCTAGCAAATCTTCAAGAAGTGCTCATAGGACCAATATTACCTGAGTTCTTTTATGTTGGTGATAATTTTCCTGGGTCCTTACTAGATAGTAGAAGGCTGGTTTTTCTCAATATAAAATCCTTGGCTCACATGCTTTTCCCCCCTGAGTTTCTTAAAAATGTCCTTCCATTTTCTTTTGGTATATAGCTTTGTTGTTGATTATTTAATTTTCTTTCCTTTTTAAGTCATGTTGTTTCTTTTGTTTAAATGACTGGAAGATTTTTTTCTTTGACTTTAAGGTATAGTAATTTTATCAGAACATATTATAGTATTGGTCACTCTGAGTCAGTGTTCTCAGGCATGTGACATACTCTCAGGATATAGTTTCCCCTTCTCTTTTTTGGTGGGGAGAAAGGTTTTTCTTGAATTTTCATTTGTAGTGTTTATTCTGTCTTACTCTGGGTTTCCTATTCTGCATTCCCATTATTCATACTTTCAATTTCTTCCCCTATCTTCAACATTTGTCATTTTCTCTTTTTATATTACTTTCTTCATTTCTTTTTCACTTTTAAAGTTTGTCTCCTATTCACCTTCTATTTCTCTCAAGATATTTACCTGTTCTGTTTATTAAGACTAAAATTAATTAGTCTTAACTTTTGAAATGAGTTTTTTCTTTTATTTCTAATTCTTTCCTGACTTCTGTCACCTCACCCTTTCCAAGATTTTCCAGGTCTGATTTACGTTTTCTTTCATGTGTTGGATCATTTTCTTGAGCTCATTTTAAATTAGTAGTTTACGTTTTTGATCTGTTCAAGGAGCACCTATTTCTGGTATGCTTTACTATACTTATATTATTTGGTTCTTATATATTTTTCTTATAATTGCTTTATAGGAGATTTGATCTTGATACTTTCTGCTGCTCAATTTTGTCATTGTTGTGAAATTAATTTTCCTAACTCAGGAAATCTTTGTTAAGGTTCAGGAAAGCTTCTCTAACTTCACAGGGCTCCTTCTTCTATTGCTTCTGTGGGGTATTCAAAAATAGGGCACTTGAGTTTGGGGATTTCCTAGTCCTATTCCCTTGCCCTACTTTGGACTAGACCATTTCTTTCTTTCATCTCTGTTGCTTTCACCTGCTATGTTTGTGTCATTCCTAACAGTTTATCCAGGCTGAGGCTCTTTTCCTGGAAGGAAGCCCTGGGGGGTCAGGTCTAAGAACTCCCGAAGCTCAAAGCACCCCAGCACCTTCAGACCTTCTCCTCTGGGCTCCTCCTAGGTTTACAGCTCTGCTCCCAAACCAGCCCTTTGAGCTCTCCACTGAATATCTGTTGTCTGTTTTGGGGTTCTCCATTTCTCAGGCACCCTTGCTTCCTTTTCTTTCGTCTTACAGATAATGATATCTTCATGCAGGTTTTATGGCTGTTGGTGGCTTGTCAGCACCCAGATTTATTTGGGGGTATATCTTATTAGCTAGTTTTATTGTAAATGTTGCTCAGAGAGTTGGTTTTTTGTCTAGTTGCTCTCTTTTTATGTAACTAATTTAGAAATGGGAAGAAAATGACAAAGACAAAAGATATTGAAAAACTCTACCACCATCTCCCCCAAATCCTTCTGCCTTGATTTTTAACAAGCACATAAGAAATCACATATCCGAATGAGGACTGTCTTTCAAATTGTCATTTTTGGAAAGCTAATGAAAGTGAGTCACTGTGAAAAACATTTTAAAACAAAACCTACACAGATAAGTGGGCATGTGAATACTCAAAATTATACTTCTCTGCACTATGCTGCTATTAAGTAGCACAGAGATAATGATGAAAACTTATTTGGATAATAACAAGTAATTAGTTCACAACTTGCACCCCACCAACTAATGCAAATGAATGCATGAAATATAAAAACATGTTGCTGAATTATAAAAACTACCCTGGGGGTAAGTCTATGCATGTAACTCTCTACCAAAACCTTAAAAACTCCTGTGTAAGTTGGCATCAGACGATTTTTCACTCGCGTTCTATTTTCCAACTGAAGTTGGTAGTATTTTAAGTTTTCCTTCATTTTATTACTTGACTGAAGACAAATATAGACATCATATAGAGCAAATTTAGAATTAATCTTTCTTTTACTTGTGTTTGTATATCTACATATAAATCTATGTGCATTATTCTACATATCTCTGCTCATGTTTTAAACTATATATTTTTATTGTAAATGCTGACACTTGTGTATTATTGAACTTCAAAAACGTGGATATATGACTGAGAGTCTTTTCCTTCTCATTAATGTGAATTACAAGGAGCAACAAGGCTAAGGTACAAAAGAATCTAGAATTTAGAAATGCTAACCCTCGTAGTATTATAGTCAAGTAGGTCCTTGAATAAATTGCTTTACTACTTCAGCTCAAAAAACTCCTCCTATTAACACGAAAGATCCACAAAGCAAAACATAAAAAGGACTATTAACAAATAAGCTAGAGGCCAAAACATCCAACCTCTAAATACTTAGCAATTTAAGCAAAACACCAAAACAACTGCAAATAAATATGTAAAACCATATGTATCTAAAATCTCCCCCAAATTCCTTTGGTCGGCTCATAACGTGGGATGGCAATATTATCTAATTCTTTAACAAATACTCCTATCATTAGAGCTTTAACTGTTAACTACAAAAATGAGTAACTTTTAGACTGAGTAAAACAAGGAAGTACAAAGAGGAAAACCAAGGTTATATAAGAAACAACACAGCCATTTGACACATGGGTAGAATAATTAAACACTACCATTTGGGTACTATGCACAAGTGCAAAATCACTGTTCAACAGTATCATCATTAGCAAGATTTATTTCTTAAACATAGAAGTCAATAATCCCGAGTGGCATATGCATACTTCTAGGGAGTCCATCCATCATTATCACAGGACTTATCTTAAAGATGTTCCAATACTTTTTTCTAATTGCAAAAACAACTTCTCAGGATTGATTTAAGTTTCATTGATCTCGAAAAGTTGAAATTCAGATACACCGAACTCCATGAATAGGATGAAATCAGTAAGACAAGCTTGGAGTCTTTCAAATTCTAATGGAAAAACATGAAACTAAAAAATTAGCACTAACAGAATCACCAAGGGGTCAAGAATAAGGAGGGTAATAAGGCATCCAAAGGAAAATGGATGTTGTCCAAACCTCAACTTAAGAGCTAATGACACACTCTAAATGCACTCCACTTACTGGGAACACAGGGTAAGGTGAGCAAGAACTGAAAAGCCACTTCAGGATGCTGAGGTCAGAGAAGGAGCGATGATGCTGCATATTGAGCCTGCTGGCAAATGTCCCAAGGCCCATCTGATGGAGCAAGACTGCCAAAAACAAATGACGCTAATGCGATGTAGAGCTTTCCAAAGAATGAACCAGCATTTTCTGAGATCTGCTTTTCATGTCTTACAAA
The DNA here is from genome assembly GCF_002007445.2 of Ailuropoda melanoleuca. Taxonomy (NCBI): domain Eukaryota; kingdom Metazoa; phylum Chordata; class Mammalia; order Carnivora; family Ursidae; genus Ailuropoda; species Ailuropoda melanoleuca. The sequence continues at coordinate 89,542,855 of NC_048227.1, read as the reverse complement.
CACACCAATGCTGGCAGGGTGAAGGGGAGTGGAAAGAACAACTAATTCTAGTTTTTCCCTTTGTCGTTGTCATTTCTCACTAACAACATATAGTCTGCAAAGAAAAGATGTGATTTCACTTTTGACTTTTTTTTTTTCTTTTAAAGATTTTATTTATTTATTCAACAGAGATAGAGACAGCCAGCGAGAGAGGGAACACAAGCAGGGGGAGCAGGAGAGGAAGAAGCAGGCTCATAGCAGAGGAGCCTGATGTGGGGCTTGATCCCAGAACGCCGGGATCACGCCCTGAGCCGAAGGCAGACGCTTAACCGCTGCGCCACCCAGGCGCCCCCTCACTTTTGACTTTAAAAAGAAAACTTTTTCTAGGTTTTTTTTCTTAGTAGAAAACTGATTTTTCTATAGTTTCTAGAAACACTGAACATATGAAACTTTATTTCCCCATTTATTTAATCAATATTGGCAAGAATATACTTGAACCTGTTGCTTTAAAAGTAACATGCACTTCCTTAAAAAGTGCAAAATAAACGCGTTTTAAGTATTATTAAAGTAATAAACTGTTTCCCATAGAGGTGTGTTTTTCCTGTCCTCCGCTCTTCTTACCAAAATCTCAATGAAACTATTAGTACAAACTAGTCCTATCCGAAACTTGCACATAAGCAGAGAATTTGGTAATGATTCCAGCTCCATCAATTTGAATGCTGGGAATAGCTGACATTGTTGACTTTTCCAGCAATAACATTTTGCAAACATCCCATTTCTTCACCCTGAGCTAACACATCTCTCAAACCACCTTCCTATCCTGGCTCACACTTCAGTTCCTTATTTGCCAACAAGCAAGTACCCTATTCCCTTCCCCATTTCTCCTTTTCTCTTCTGGACCACTGCCCCTCACCAGATGCACACAGCTTCCATTTAGTTACCTTCCTTTCCCCATTATCATGGACCCTGTGTTCTTTGACGTAGAGATACACTCCACTATATCTTGTTCATAAATGCAGCTGAAACCCTTCTCCTTCAGTGAATCATGACGCTCCCATGATAACACATCCCCCTACCACCCTCTCCATGATGGGCTGTGTAATCTCTCCCCCACAAAGGCCAAGAATAAAGGAGGTTACAGCATTTTGCCCTTAGCCTCAGCCTTCTCACCAACTAAAACTAATGTGCCCACCCACTCCCCTTTGACCATACGTGGCCAGACACAGCTACCACCTGTCACCTTCTAGAGACATACCGATGATCTACTAAATGCCACTTCATCTCAAAACCTTTTATGTTCCACACTGGGGTATGTCCAAACCTCAGACCTCATCACTCAAAACATTATTTGGTTCCAAATTTCTAACTTGGGAAAAAAAAAAAAAGTGACCCTTGCTCCTACTTCTTTAATACAAACAAACCTATTCTTTCCCCCATAGTCCTTCAACCCCTTTTGGGATTTCTTCAGTATGGGAACAGCCCAAAGCAATCCCAGTATCATTAACCCCTTTGTATCATTCACTCCCTTGGCCTTCAACTATATCTACCATCCTTTAATTCCAAAGCGACTGAGCAATGATGGAGTCAGGGCAAATCCTTGCCAGTTAACCTCAGCTGCACTCCTGTTGCAAAGTAGCAATCAATTTACTCATCTCTTGTTGACTCACACTTGCCCCCAGTAGCAATTCCAAACATTTTCCATTCTCCTTAATATTTAACCCTATGCAGCTCTCTCTCACTGGCAGGAATTGCAGAAACTCTTATAAATCACAAATGAAATTCATCTTCTCTCTCTAGTTTAAAGGACTACCTTTTTTTATAAGTCCTAATATACAAAAATGTATCTAATGTGAATTAAATTTTGGTTATTTGCAACAGAGAATATAGACAATTTTTTAAAAAGATAAAATTAGGGTCATTTTCATTGTGGAGTTAAATGATCCCAAACTCTTATTCCAATAAAAAAAAACTGAAAATCTGCACATCTATAATATAAAATGTCACCATTTTTTAAATAAATAATAATCCCTGAATTCAAACATGTAGGTCACAGGTAACACTAAAAAATTTTGACTACTATCTTGATCCATAAACTTAGTCATTAAAAAAAAAAAAATACACAGTCTTCAATTTCCCCACGTAGAGGTCTTTACTTTCCTTCATTATATTTTCACTGTATCTCCAGTCTGCAGCAAAATGCCTATATAATTGGATATCCAACAAACATAACACTCCAGCAAGCATACAGGAAACAGTTTGCTAATGAGCCAAATTATATATATTTCCCTAAGGGAGTAAAATCACTAAATCCAGGCCACCAACTTTGAACAAATCACCTTTTGTAAGACTTAGTTTTCTCTTTAAAATGAGAATGAATTAGATGATTTCTCTGATCTTTCCAGCTTTAATATTCTATAATTAGTATTTATAATGTCAGATATGAACTCATTTAGCTTTTATGAACCAGCTTTAACTACACGTAGTAAGAAAAAAAGGAGTTAAAAAGAGAAGGGAGGGCGAAAAAACCACATGGAAAACAATGCAGGATAATACACAATGGAGTACTCATCCGTGAAACAGGGGCTCCTGGTGGAGCCCACAGGGTGAGGCCTCCTGGGAGGGGAAGCCAGAGGATGCCGGGGAGATTGTACACACACAGTGAGAGCTGAGCTGTTTTTGAGAAGGGGTGGGACTTGGAGGGATGGAGAGAGAGTGGTGACAGGGATGAAACAGAATCTATGTCATGTTAGTTGTTTTAGATGAACCCTTACTAAGCCTCATCGCTGTCCTTAAACTCTTTAAGTGTACAAAGTTGGGTGACAGAACGGTGGAAACAAATATGAATTTAAAAAAGTCATTTTTGAGAGAAAGAAGAATTCTACTTCACTTCTGTATGTAAATGTTTTACTATCAATTTCATAAAATGCCTTCATAAATTATGATAGAGAATTCACACACCATTAGTCTGCTTACATCTGAAGACAAATATTGTCACAGCAAGCTGATATGTTGGAAGAAATATTTCTGGACCTTTGAGGGTTTAAAATAAGACTTCAGAAAACCTTTAACAATAGAAACAGTAAGATTCAGGAAGAGGGAAGTTGAAGGGGAAAGAAATGAAGTCAGTAATATACCTAGAGCACCATCCCGACCACAAATGGAGATGCTCTATGAGAAATGTAAACATCAAGATCTTCATGGGAAGGGCTGATCCATTTACATGCAGGCAGTGCTTACTATCATTGCATTGAAAAACTCACATTTGAGCTCCTTTTCTAAGGCAGACATCAAATGAGTTTAGGGAATGTTGGGTAAAAGACAGATGAAGTATAAAAAAAAGCTCCCTTAAAAGAGACCAAAAATCCAAAGAATGTGGATAAAAAGAAAGAAAATTGGAGAACCATTAATGCATTAATTCATTACTATTCAATTCAAGGGTATACCGTTCAAAAATTCAATTTACATATATTTACATATATTTCTAGTTACTACAAAAGCTATGGGGTCAAATGCAGAAAATAACCTGTCATAAGATGATTTATGAGTAGGTTGCTGATTAAGATCACTACATAAACTCCAGAAAGGGGCAAAGGACCTCCCAAAGCACACCTATGAAAAGGAAGCCATCCCTTACAATGCAGGAGAAGCCATGATCTCAGACATGACAACAATGACTTTGCAAAATCTATGTAACAAGAAGAGCTTTGGGTAACCTACAGGTTTCATTTTAGAATGGCAGTTTTCAGGCAGCAGTGAAATGCATCCGTGTATGGGTGATCCTCAAGCACGGCCCCATTGGCCAATGACTCTTGTTGAAGAGATGTAGATTTCAAATTGTGTGGGTATTTCTCAAAATCATTAGGAATTGTATTTAAGACCAAGAAAAATTGTAATTTTATACATCTTCACTTACTTTATACATCTTTAAACATGTCATCATTTTTATACATCTTTAATGAATATTTACTTTGTGATTTTTCCCTTTTTTTGACATCAGCTCTTTATAATCAGTTTCCTAAATGCCTACTTCTAATCATGCAAATATCAATACTATACTTCTCCCCAATTTCTGATAATGACCATCAGTGTTCTGCACAATCTGATACCATCTTTCTCTTCCATCTCATCTCCTACCACTCTCCCTTTTGTGGATGGAGAAATTCACCTGTTTCTTTCTGTTCCCCTGTCATTCCCACCTCTTTCTTTACCATCTGCATGGATGTGTGCCCTGTGCAGTTGCAAGGGTCCCTCACTCACAAGCTCCCTAAGTTTGGCTTAATGTTCTGCTATTGCCATCTTAAAAATTATAAAACATTTTGAACAAGGGGTCCCACTTCTTCATGATCCTCTGGGCACTGCATATGACACAGCTGGTGCTACCTTCCGCCCTCTCTTGTGCAATATGCTCCATTATCTTCTGTGTTCCAACCACGCCAACCTCTTTCCCATCTCCAGACCTCCATGTCTACTGTTTCTTCTCTGAAATATGTTTCTACTAGTTCTTCACACACCTGCTTCTTTCTCATCCCTCATTCTCAACTCAAATGTTAACTCCTCCGGCCAACCTTCCCTGACTTCTTTATCTAAAGTGCCTCCTCTAATCTTCTATCTCATTATCCATTTATTTCTTTAAAGGCACTTACTATAATCTGTAATGATCTCATTTATTTGTTTCCTTGTTCCTTGTCACACAGTCCCCCTCCTCCTCAATGGAAAGTAACAGGAGAGACAGTAATCTTGTCTATTCTGGTAGTACACTGATGAATGAGAGCTGAGAACAGTGTCTGACACAAGGTAAGTACTCAATATTTGTTTGTTGAGTGAATAAATATGTTAATCATAGTAATAAATGGTGCTTCATAAATTTTCTTGGAGGATTTTTTTCCCTAAAGTTATTATGCACTATGTGTATTTCATCTATTATAATTCCACAGCATTTTCTAGAGATTTCCTCTCTATATATCGGGTACCTATTTATTTCAGATAAGATACCCAAGACTGTGAGATTTATATGCATGTGTTTTGTAAGTATTGCTATTTTTCTGTCAATTTATAATCCAAAAAAGCATCTCAATCCCCTAAACCTAAAGAAAATGTACACCTCTATGAAAAAAATTTGGTTCACTATTTGGAAGGAAGCTAAGAAATAGCTCTTGAGAGCAAATGAAGATAACTTCAGAAACGATAGCTTTAAATCAGAAGAACAACAAGAATCAGTATCCAATGCTAGCGAGACTGTAATAAAATCGGAATATTAACAAAATGTGATAATAACGTAAAGTTTAAAAAACATCTTTTAGAAATAAGTTGACATGAAGAATTTTGGCCATAAAAATATTCATATTCACTGACTAGGTCTCTTATTTCCAGAGTTTTATTCTATAGAAATATAATTTATGCAATATAGAGAAAGACCTATTTTCACAAAGATATTTATGTGAGTGTTGTTTATAGTATCAGATAATTGAAAATAAACTTAGTGTCCAAATAAATTTGAGGGAGTGGTTAAATTTTAGTAATTCACTCAATTAAATATTCTGTAACTAGGAAAATTATAAGGTGTGACAACAGGGAGAGCATTTACTATACCACATGTTCAGTGATTAAAGCAGGATCAAAATAACACAAATATAAAAATAAACCTAATCTTAACAAAATCAGAAATTTGATTTGATTTGATTTGATTCAGGAGCTAGATTTGTGAATTTTTTACTTTCTTTGTTTTCTACTTTTTTGCTAATATAAATATATTTAATTATGAAATTATATTTTAAATGTGTCTAAAAAGAGACATGGTTTCTCATCACATAGTATCATTTTCAATGCAGGCCAGTGTGAGCTCTTAAAAAAGAGTTTGCTACCAAGACAGTTAAGTTTAAAATCAAAACACAGATGTAAACAAAATGTAATAAATTAATTTTTCCGAAAAAAAGTATAATTATTCTATGTTAATGAATTCAACATAGATGTATTTATTTAAAAGAAAACAAAACACAAAAAAATCAGTTAAAAATTTCTTAAAAGTGATTTTTTTCCCATAAAAATTTAAGTCTAAATATACTGAATAATTTTGACATTAGTTAATTCAAAAGCAATAGGCCATTTTAAAAAACAAACAAGAGGGGAACCTGGGTGTCTCAATTGGTTAAGCAACCATTCTGATTTTGGCTGAGGTCATGTTCTCAGGGTCATGGGATCTAGCCCTGAGTTGGGCTCCACACTGGGCATGGAGCCTGCTTAAGGTTCTCTCTCGCCCTTTCCTTCTGTTCCCCCCACAAACAAACAAACAAACAAGAAGTGACTCAGTACTCACAGGTATACAATATTCCACCATTGGGTAATGTAACTTGTGACCTTTTGCTGTTCGACCCGAAAAAAAGCAACTCTGGCAGACATCATAGTTAAAATGCTTTAGGCTTCTATACCTAAAGAGACAAAAAGAAAATTCATTAGCTTGTATGCCTATTATTTAGTCCAAATCATTCATTTGTGGTAAGGAATGCCATTCATCCAAATCACCATGGAAATAAAAGGTAGTTTGGCCACAAAATGTAGCATTTTTTTTAGTATTTTAGCTCTAAATTAGGGCCAAGAGAATCTTGGCTTTCATAAGGGAAATTAATGAACCCACCTCCCAAGTTAAAAAAAAAAAAAAGCAAATTTTTGGAATTCAAGTCTCTAAAGCACATTCCCATCGATTTCAACGTTATGAGTAGACAAATATCCACGGCAGATTTTCTGTAACGTGTGAAAGTGAATGCAAATGGCTGAGAAGGAGAGTCATGTTTACTAGCGTGACATGTCAAATTTTAAAAAATCAATTACACCATCAATAAGAAATGACTCTCAAAATTCCCTGACAAAGCTTCCTCCAGTGAGGGTGAACAGCAGGGTTACTCAACTTCATAATAAACTTGGGGAGAAGTAACACAAAGTGATCTGGGTACTTCTCACTATTTAAAAGTCACTTTCTGCTTACTAAGATTGACCCCAGAGGCCGTGCAACATCACCAGATTCCATCGGGGCCGTATCTACATAATGAGTCATACAGTTATCATGCATGAACATTTCTCGGATCTATGTGAATGGAAATTCAGAAAAATCTCTGGTTCTGGAGCAGAGTGGTATAAATAACAATAATAATAAAAATAAAATAAGCTTCATGTAGCAGCTGTAAGAAGGAATGCCATTTTCAGATAGATGGAATATGCTAAGTGTCCCATTTATTGAGGACACGCTCCCCTGGTGGGAATCAGTGGGTAGGGATGATGAATGTATGCTGAAATTGCAACAACAGAACAGAAAACAGTCTCCCGCTTCCACTGGTGACAGATCATCTCACCTGAAGCCAACAATTGGACATTCTTTACAGATGTTGCATTTAGCCTGATGCTTTGCAGTCTCAGCTGCTGCCACACGATGTAAAACGGGCAGCCAAACCATGGACTGTGGTTCCAGACGCATCCAGTCTATAAACTCTTTCACGCTTATCTCTGGCTTGTTGTTATTCTGGTAAAGAAACACATACATTCAAAGTGAAGAAAATCTCTTCATTTAAATTGCAGCAGGTGTTGCTTTATAATCTTCTGAAAATCTATATGAAGTGAAAGAGAAGTTACAGAACTCTTTCCAGGTCCGTTAAATCACAAAATATTTAAGGTTCTTCATGGAGAGAAAATTCTAGAATTTAAAATTAGAAAAAGTAGAAGTTATCATCTAGGAAGAAGAAAAAAATCCCAATACCTTAATAGACTCAGATTCAAAAAAAAAAAACAACAAAAAACCCAAACCACACAATTCTAGGTGCTATTTTCACATAAGTATTTTAATCCTATAAAACTCATTCATCTAAGACAGTAAAAATTTAAGAAAGTAAAGACTCAATGGTAACTTCCCAAACTTGAAGGTCATTATAGATGCTAAATAAAAACTGTTACCTCTGTGTCCTGCTCCACCTGTTAGAACATAACGCTGGGAATATATTACTATGAATATACTTGGCGACATTTCCAAATTTATTATGATTAATTGCATTAAATGTCTTAGTCTCTCTTTAGAACCTAATACTGACTCATTTTCATATGTGCAAAGTTAAATTTAAAAGTTAAATAAAGTTTTAAAAAGAAGTTAAATAAAAAACATCCTTCTCCCACTTTTGTCAAGGTCACCCTATGAACCAGTACATGGGAGAATCATATCTAGAATGTTCATTTGGTATTTTTTTTGTATCTCTGAAACAAGTAAAAGGGCCATTATAAAACGTAATAAGCCATAACATCAATTCTCCTTAAAGAGATGGTGTGAGCATTTTTTTTTCTCAGCAATAATTAATCACTGAATATGCTTTGGCAAAATATCTGTAGCCTTCTCCTTTATGCATATGTATAACACCAGTAGTAACATTTTTAGAACGCTTTTGTATACAGAAAGCATTAAAAAGAATTTTGGGGTTTGTATGGAAGAGAAAACACTGAAATCAATTATGTAACTCGGTATGTAGTTACACTTTCATGAGTATCAAAAGACAGAGGAGATTCACGTGAAGATAGACAGTAGGAGCATAGAACCTCACCTGAAGGGCTCAGAGAAGGATTTCCAGAGAATGTGAGATAAGATCAAAAGAAAGAATAAGGATCAGCAATGAGAATAGAGTTTGTAGGTGAAGGGTAAGAAAGAATACTCTAAACAGAGGGCACATGCTCCAAGGTGCAAGGGCAGGAATGAAGGAAGGAAAACTGCAGCTGAAAGCAGACAGCAAGGGGATGAGTGGGAAAACGTGAGGCTCGGGGCAAAGTCAGGGCCAAATCACAGTAATCTAAGAGCGCACTGTAAAGATGTGGGGTTTTATCCATTGGCAAGTAGTAAGTCTCTTTGAGGAGGTTGCTGTTCCTTGAATCAAATATGCTTGAAGAAATAAGACACAAATGTAATGGGATGGTACTCAACGTCTTCTACCATTTGGTTCCCCGTTCCAATACTCAGAACATCCTCAACAGAATCCATTCCTGACACATTCTACAAACCAGCGGTCCTTCGCGTTTACCTGTTGGAAGCAGCTGCGAACACTGGGTTCGATATTACTGCCCCCGAAAGCCGCTACTTCCCCCAGCTGCCGAGGGATCTGGATGGCATCATGAAGTAACAGGCCAAGCTGCCTCTGGTCACACATTTCTGTGGGCCCCGCCACTTCCTTAAAGAGATCTGCAAGGAGAAGAGCCACAAGGTTCATTTCCATGTGCTGAGACTGTTCTTTTATGTAAACCCTATCCTTGGTTTTGTCAATTGAATGATGTAGATAAAAAAAAAAAATCATGTGGACATGAATCACATTAGTTACCTACGGAGAAATTCTATGTAAAAATGATCCACTTTCTTACAGAAACGAATACTTTTTGAAAAGCAATTTCCAAGTTCTAAAAATTCAAAAATCACACAAATTCTCAGTGCTTTTCATGTGAAATTTTATAAGAACAGAAAAAAGGGGAGTAAATATTTATTTGATCCTAAAAACCATTTTTCAAACAATATCTGGTAAATGGATAACGGATCAAAGTGTATCATTCTGGATTTTTTTTTAAGGGAAATAATGCTAAATTTAACACTGCCAACAGTGAATTTTCAGACAATTGAACCAAGCTCAGTGATACTGACATAGTAATTATAATGAAATGTTATATGCATACATATATGTATATATGTATAAGCATACATAGAAGAAATGAATCCAAGTTAGACAAATTTAATTTCATTATCATTTGTTCACTTAGATTTGGTTAGAGTTCCATTTGTTTTTCTTTTTTTTCTTTCTTTTTTAAAAATTTGAGTACAGTTGACACAATGTTATATTAGTTGCAGGTGTACAACATCGTGGTTCAACATCTCTATACGTTATGCTGTACTCACCACAAGCATAGTCACCATCTGTCTCCATACAATGTTCTTACAATACCACTGACTGTATTCCCGCTGCTGTACCTTATATTACTGTGATTTGCTCATTTCATAACTGGAAACCTGTATCTCCCACTCTTTGTCACTTATTTTGATCATTCCCTCACCCCCCCTTCCCTTTGTTAAAAATAAGACTATCAAAGCCACAAAATATTTATCCAGGACTCTTAGGATGCCATTTAAAACCCATTTCTAAGAAGAGACCTCCTAGGTAATACTGCTTTACACAGAAAAGTACACATTTCAATGACTGCCAAACTTTCCTCTTTTGAGGAAGACAACTATACTACGCCACAGTTAAGGCACACAAAACATAAAAAATTCCTTAACATTTTGACATCCTTCCGGATTCTGATAGAAGTCCACATTTCATATTCTAGGCAGAAACAAAAAGGACTATCAGGATGTGGGGATAGGTCACAACCTAAAATTCAAGTTCCAACAAATTGGCACAGAAGAGATGCAAAAGGTCATTCTGAAGGATCTTTGCGAATGTGTTCTTGATGAGATGAGAAAGTAAGAAGGTCCAGCTGTTATTAGAACCTAATCAAGGGATATTCTCAAGAAGGCACGAAGAGAGAAGGTGTCACCAGGGTGAAGACACGGACATTAGCCATCGCAAAATCAATGTGCACATGGATACCAACTGACCCAGAATGCCACCTCTGCCGCTGAGTTTGGAGAGCAAATTGTCTTCAATCTTAATCTAACAAAGGAAATAATAATGAGGGAGTGTTCTGATATCATTGGGGAAATTAAAACTAAAATCAGTACTAAGGGCCACAAAACCAGAAACAAAACAAAGCGCCAGAACATTTCCAGAGTCTCAGTACTCCCAGAGAAGATGTCAAGATTTCAACCCAAGAGATGTCTTATTTAATTAAGTACTAAAATGGCATACTTCATGGATTAAGATAAATATCAGAAATTTTCATTGCAGGGCTCCGGCTTTCCTTGCCACAATTTGAAAATTTAATGTGAAATAATACAGAGGATTAAATTTGCTGACATTTGTAGAAAGTATCCCCACTGTATGACGAGGGCACGGGTATCTGTATCCTGAAATACGCTCCTCATCTCAAAGATTATACATTTCAGAAATATGTTTGAAGGCATGTGTACAGATAAAAGAAATCTTTATATACTGTATTGTGTAGAATCTGGTTTTTGCTCTATAACTACAGTCACTGTGTTGTAACTATTTCTTTTGGTCTCAGGTTACTCTCTGAAAATCAACTTGCAAAGAAAGGGAGGAGGAATCATTGATCTCGGAAAGCAGATCATGCTTACATTTTAAGATCCGCGATAAACCTTGAGGTTGAATTTGTATTTTTTCAGAGTAAGATGAACACCATGATATAACTGTTACTTTTAAGAAACCCTAAATTCTTTCAGGAGCACATGAAAACCCCAAACGATAAATGATAAAGAAAGTCCTTTTCTTATAGTGCTACAGGGATGTTTTCATTAACATTTTCCTTTCCCACTCATTATAAAAAATAACCTTTTTTAGCTTTGAAAATGATTATCTTTCAACAATTACGATGCTGAAGATGATTCAAATTTTGGATAAATAAAGGGCCACCCAACCAGAGCCTTCTGCAAAAGTTTTTTTTTTTCCTGCATGGTTTACTAGGTTCTGACTCCATCAATGTCCTTACCTCCTCATCTTACTACAATCAGCTTTTTGCTTCATACAAATCCCACATCTCTTTTCACTGACATTCTTGTCAAATAGTTTAAGAAAAACAAGCCAGCACGATCTAGACCTGATATTCACAGTCGAATCACCTCACAGACATCCCAGAAAACAAAAGTTTCAAAAAACGTATGTATGTTCACAGAAGATGCAAAACTTAACTAAATTTATAGGACCCGTGATCACACATCCTCTTGTTTTTTGGTATCTCCACATTCATGAAATATCCCTACCCTTCTCCCCGGAATGTATGACTAGATTCTGTGAAGACTCGTCAGGGCTATGCATGGTAGGGTCACGCCACCCACACTATATGGACAAAATTAAATCAGAAAAGCTTTACAGTAGTGAAGAGTTTGTGGCCACACCAGCAAACGCTACCATTTATTCACTGCTGTGATTTCTAGGTACTTTTCCCACTTTATCTCTAATTGCTTTCAAAGCAAGAACTATTAGCTTTGTTCTTCAGCTGAAGGAAATTCATTACATTTCAGCTTCCTGAAATGTGAAATGGGAGTAATATTGCCGCCTAGCTGGTACTCCTCAGCGGGATCCGGTAAGTGGCCCAAAGTCACTCAGCCACTAAGTGGCAAAGCTGAGATCTGATGGCAGGTATTTCTCTCTCTTGAGCCCATCCCTTTAAAAATGCCAAGAAGCCTGCCTTTCATTAACTGACAGCTAAAAGGATACCATGGAGTTATTTGGTAAATAAAAACAAAATTTTTTATTTTCTCACATGATAAAATATAATTATTTGCCAATGTCTGTAATAGTTCTAGTCCATCTTCATTTTTTTTTTTTTGGCATTTAGAAGTACACAAGATTCTAGCATAAAGAATAGTATGAAGGTTCTAGTCCATCTTAATTATTTTTTTCAAGCATTGGAAGTATAAAGAGATAGAAACTTGGGCTTTAGAGTCAGAACAATCTATGATCTAATTCTACCCCCATAATTTATTGTCTCTGGAGCCACTGACTAGATTTTTAATCCATCTCAGAATTAATTTTTTTTTTTTTAGCTGGAAAACAGAAGTCACAATGCCTACATTCTGAGGTGGTTATTCTAAGACTTAGCTGAGATATAATGTGCAATTGGTTCTCACTCCACCAAGGCACCCCACCTCATTTCACACAAATCCATGTTACATCTCAGTGATACCCTTTGTCTAGCCTGGGATGTGTGTAGTCAGGGGTAAAAAGAATGGAAACTGTCATTACAAGCAAATCATATAACGTAAGCCTCCAATCAATTGTTATTACCATAATACTATTACTAAAAACACGACTGCACCGGAAAGGTCTTACATACATCTGTATTTTTCTTCTAAGAGACCTTTGGAGAGAGACATCAATCCAATCTTCAGACTTTGCACTCTTATTTTTCCAGTTCGACCCCTGTAATTATAAGAATCTCAATGTGTTAGATGCATTTAAAGCTGTATACAGGACACTAATTATTTCCAACCATCTATTTTCTTCAGGGTAAACTATTAAAAATGACTGCATCTTAGAGATGCAACTTTTCTATTCACTTTAAATAATTAATTTTAAACCCATACCATAATTTCAGGACAGGTTTTAACAGTATGTTTGACCCAGTCTAGAAGACTAGATCGCCTGAAGTCACTTATACGGAACACAGGAACTAAGAAGAACAAGTAAAAGTAAAATGAAAATGATAATTATAAAGCTGAAAAGATATTTTTAGAAATAGTATGAATTAAAATCTGGTAATAATTACAAATGCAAGATTTAAAATAGATAGCTAAAGCTATATATAATATGCATGTGGCTTAATACAGCAAGAAAAGTATAATGACGTATCTAAAAACAAATATACAAAAACTAGAAAATTAACTATACCAAGGGCTAATAACTTGTTAGATACTTGAAAACTTGTTGTCTTCATTGATTTTGGTCTCTGTCAATTCAGTTTTTTAAAATTACTATTTTAATTATAATAGTTGATGATCTTAAATAGACAGGTACGAAATCTCTATTTGGGGAAGTCTCAAATTATCATTAAATATAAAATGTATTAATTATAATCAACACTAGGAAATGGCTTCGTACTATGCCAATGAGAAACCATACGTTGACCAGAAGAAAATTTTTATCTTTAAAAGCACAAAGTTGTCTTTATTCTCGTCATTTATCAAAGAATTTCTGAGCTGTCTACCAAATGTCCCAATGAGCCCGGGGATGGGGAATGGGAAATGCAGAAACTACAAAAATTGGTAACATAATCCTTGCTATGGAATAACACACAATCCAGAAATAAAGTCTTTATTGCTATCTTTATTATTTCATATTCAGGATCTGCTTTCAGTTTAGGTTTTTAACATTAATTTTTCTCAAGCTATGTTTTCAATACACAAGTATAATACCTTCAATACCCATAACTAAATGTCTATGTAACTTTATCATTACATAAAATTTAGTAATTCATGCTATCTAAAAAAAGATAAATATTTGTATCACGTAATTTTAATTTTAGGTGGTCTTGTCAAACTGTGTTTAAATCTTGTTCTTATTGATACTCCTACTATTAATACTAATTGATACCTTCTATTCTCAAATTATAATTACTCAGGTAAGTTTCTGTATATATACCATGACATATAAAGTATAAATAAAAAAGAAAAACATGGTGAGAGATCAGTGAAATGTATTTTCAAAACAGTCCTTCAATAGCCTAGAGTTTAGAATCTATATTAAATCATATCCAGTAAACTTACAAAACCCTTCATATGCATGTGTATAATATTCAGAAGTAACCTATGGAATAATGAATACTTAAATTTTCAAATAGATATAGCCATTATAAGCAGAAATCTAAGTTAATGTACTCATTCCGGTTCCTTGCCATTTTAAAAATAATATCAAATTAACCTTAAACTGAGCCATGTTACAAATTGTGTCTCTAGTTCACATTTTTTAGGTGTTTCTTAATTGTCAACCCTATAACTGTTTTCTTCCCTCCAAAAATTAGGAAATTTTTTTCTCTGGATAACCAGACAATAGACCTGCAGAAGATAACCAAAGGCTGGTGAATAGACTAGTACATGGATGTGGCTAAGGTCAAAGGAATCCTTTAAGGGAAAAAAGATCAAAATGATATATATTGGAGGATGATCTCCAGACTACGGTGACAACACAAGAAAGGAACGTCATCAGGAAGGCTACTGAAAATGTCAATCACCCATTCATCACACCATTAACAGTTATGAAGGTTTCCTGTGATCTCAGCATTGTTCTGTGTACCATGAGGTCCAGCAGAAAAGCACAAGACACAATTTCCACCCATGATAAGGTCACACACAGCTAGAGAAGAGAGACAAGAAAACAACGGGAAATACACAAGAAAATAGGAGAGCAATCTTTATGCATGGAAATAAGTCAAATACAAGAAAGCTGTGGCTGACTCATTAATTCTGACTGGCGATTAGTCTGAGTAGTTATTAGTCTCGCAACATTTGAGAGAGAAGATAAGACTCCAATCGGACACTGAAGGCATGACATGGCTAGACTGTCCCTAGGAGAAAGCAGATTATCACAGGAAAAGCCTGGGCAAGGGGACCCAAGCAGGAGTGTGAGCACCAGGGACAGGTGCATTCAGGTGCAGCAAAGGCTTGCATCAAGGCTGAACAGTTGATAAAGTGATATCATCTGAGACCAGATGATCGGGCTTTGATGTTAAATAAGATATCTGGATTTGAAAAAGAAGAAGGAGGCAAAGAAATTTATTAGTGAGTGACATAACCCAATATTTAAGTATTTGGTTCCCTGGTAGTCTTCATAAGTAACTCCTGAAATTAGTTTAACTGGAAAGATATGTACCTTATAAAATTATATCCATCTTGGCACAGTGGAAAAACGACTTAACACTACAGCAAATGAGGTTAATATTTTCTGTAGGGACAAAAATATTTAAACCAAGCATTCCAGAATACTGCTTTAAATCATGATTTAAACATTTTTGATTTCTATTAAATTTAGAAGGAAGATTGTGAAGTTAAGACTTTTTAACCTGGGAAGATGAAGACTGAGTGAGGCTGTGAACTCATAAATGGAATAAATTTTATCTTTATAGTTTAGAAAGTCCTTTCTACATATATTAGTTCATTTGCCCTTCACAAATATCTTACGTATGGTAAGCAGAGCAGATATTTTTATCTCAATTTTTCAGATGAGAAATTGAGATGCCAAAAGTTGAGTGGCTGCCAAGGTACAAAGCAACAAGAACCAAAAATGTGGATTCTCATCATTCACTACAGAAGAAAATAGATTTTTTCTTGCAAAAATTCAGAATATTAGGAGTTGGATACATGTTAAAACTTGAAAACAAATAGTAAACTTAATATAACTTATATTCTTTTTCTTAGATATGGCAATATGGCAGAAATAAACATGTGATTATCAAAAAAACCTGAGTATTCATTCCCCATCTACCACTAATATACAATATCTTATCCCACTAATATGGATAAATTCTCTTATCTCACTGGGTCAATTTCTTAATCAGTATAACAAAGAGGGCAGACTAAAATGAAGAGGGCAGAATGGAAGATGGAAGGTCCTCAAAGTCCTTCTCCTTCTAGAATTCTATGATTTCCTGTGTGTGCATCACTCAATTAATTCAAGAACTGCTTGAATATACTTCAAGAGCTGAAAATATCCACTCTGGCTGTATCATATCACACAAAGTAAGGCAGTCAAAAATATATGGTTAATGAGTGAATATCAAAATAGATGAATGAATGGAAAGGTTAGATCATGGTACCATTTCCAAAGTTCAGAGACTTCTTGGGGTCCAATGTTCTGCATCATAGTTCCATCAGATTCTCAAAGAAAACTAATAACTTAAGAAGAGTTAATAACTCTTGTTTACATGAATTGATGAATTACAGTTGTTAGAGAAATTTGGGCAACCAACTCTGGCCATCTGAGACTGCCATGTTATGATTAACTGTGTTTTCTTCCCTTAGGTTAATTCATGATATTCCTGTCCAAGACAGAAAACTAGACTGAATACATACACCATCCGACCCAGCATGGTCTTCACTATATTTCTTTGGCATGGAAGGGAAATAAATCCTAAAAACTGTTTTTTTCCTTTAAAATGGAAAATTTCAAGAAACTGTTTTTCTAAATAAGAAACAGTACCTTAGTGTAGCATTTCCCATGTGTTCACATTTGATGATGGAAAGTGGAAGTATGCCAACATTTGATTCCCTAGAATATGAATCACAACATTTCACATTCTGCTTCCTTCACAACTAAGTGGCACTATTCCCTTCGGCTGTCCAGTGAAAACAGCATATGTAGGTGTTACATGTTATGAGTTAGATCCTCCTAAAATTCGTGTGTTGAAGCTCTAACCCCTTAGAACCTCAGAAGTGACTGTGTTTGAAGACTGGGTTTTTAGAGAGGTAATTAATTTGAAATGAGGTCATAGGGTGGGCCCCAATCCAATACGATGGATGTTCTTATAAGATTAGGGCACAAACACAGGTAGAAGAAAGACCATGTGAAGACATAGGGAGAAGACAGCCATCTATAAGCCAAGGAGAGAGGCCTCAGAAGAAACCAACCCTGCTGACATGTTATCTTAGACTTCTAGTCTCCAGAACTGTAAGAAAATAAATTTCTGTTATTTAAGTTATCTCGTCTGTGGTACTCTGTTATGGCAGCCCTAGCAAACTAACGTAGTGTGTTAGAACTAGAGGAGGGGGATTTAACACCTCTCCAGTTCTTCCTGAAATTATTACTCAAAATATGCATCTCTACCATCCCCCTACGGTGCTTAACAAACTTCTCAACCAAGTATTCTACGAATTTAGCATTCTTTTTGGATCCTCAAATTAAGTTATAGGCTTTGTAGTTAAAATACCCAATTGACCAGCTATTTTGGCGAATTAACTATATAGAAAACATCTCTTTTAGAGGTTTAAAAAATTGAAGATCAACTAAATAGTGAATTAACGCTAACAGTCAAATTTTACCCTAGAAAGATAAAAAAGGATAAAATGAAATGTATTAAAAGATATCAGATAGGGACATTGTAAATCCCACATTCATTATTATAATTGAGATTCATACTACCTATCTGTTCTTCAGTGAGTTTCTTAAGAGTCCTCAAGCACACAATGGCTATTTAATTATTTTTAAAAAAAACTGTTGTGATATTTGTGAATATTTAAAGATAACAAACTTTTCTAATCAAAAGAAAGATAATTTTAATTAAATCATCCCTAAAGCTATTGTTGTCACCATTTACTTCTTCTACGGAATCAATCCAATGCTAAACACATGTACATTTATAAACTATCATCTATCTTCTTCCTCTCTAAATCAAATAAAGGATGACAAACACAAATTTTCATGCAGCTAATTAATGGAAAATAACTTTTAGATTATGAGAGAAAATCAACAGTTCTCATTTTCTTATTTCATCTTTGCATACTTTAACCCCCTACCAGAAGAATGAATAATTCCTAATGTTTTGGAAATGTCAGCCCACAGCAGGTCTTTCTAGAATTGATTATTTCACAA
This sequence comes from Ailuropoda melanoleuca, assembly GCF_002007445.2. NCBI lineage: Eukaryota > Metazoa > Chordata > Mammalia > Carnivora > Ursidae > Ailuropoda > Ailuropoda melanoleuca. Next base: position 89,524,670 of record NC_048227.1, on the reverse strand, counting down.
ATGCACTGTCACATTCAAAACAGCCAAATTAATGGCGACTGAGTTATGCTGGAAGTTGAGAGTGCTCTTCATGCAACAGTGAACATCTAATTAAATTNATTCTGAGAGAAAATCAACAGTTCTCATTTTCTTATTTCATCTTTGCATACTTTAACCCCCTACCAGAAGAATGAATAATTCCTAATGTTTTGGAAATGTCAGCCCACAGCAGGTCTTTCTAGAATTGATTATTTCACAAATGCACTGTCACATTCAAAAGAGCCAAATTAATGGCGACTGAGTTATGCTGGAAGTTGAGAGTGCTCTTCATGCAACAGTGAACATATATTAAGAGTGTCCTATAGCATAAATTGTTTAAACACCACATATACACATAACCACTATTACAATAAATAAAGCTAATACCAAAAGACAAATTAAGTCCCTTTAATTGCCATTCAAATTGCTCTTAAGTTGTCATACAAAAATTGCAGAGTAGATTATTACGAGCCAGCCAATTACTGTAACTCATAACAACAAATATAAATTTTTTTTCTTTTNAACATCTAATTAAATTACATATATTAAGAGTGTCCTATAGCATAAATTGTTTAAACACCACATATACACATAACCACTATTACAATAAATAAAGCTAATACCAAAAGACAAATTAAGTCCCTTTAATTGCCATTCAAATTGCTCTTAAGTTGTCATACAAAAATTGCAGAGTAGATTATTACGAGCCAGCCAATTACTGTAACTCATAACAACAAATATAAATTTTTATCTTTCAAAAGAAGAGAGGAGGAAATAGGACTTATTTATATTAGGCTTCCCATAGCCAATGTGACACTACAAATCCGACAGCATTTATAAATTGAAGTAAAATCTTGAAATAATAGGTGGACATTCTTTTTTGTTATACTGTTATATTTGTTATAAGACTTCAAATTTTGGGAAAGTCATTCTTTTCAACAATTAACATAAATATTTCCACTAGGAAAAGTACTTTGAAAGTACTTCTTAAAAAACTCATTTCAAAATTTAGACATTTTGTGTTATCAATATATTTCATTCAATGATTATATTTTAAGGAGAAAAAAAAATGCAAACTTACGTGTCATATACATTGAGCAACCAGTTGAGACACATATCCACACAGAGTNAATAATAGGTGGACATTCTTTTTTGTTATACTGTTATATTTGTTATAAGACTTCAAATTTTGGGAAAGTCATTCTTTTCAACAATTAACATAAATATTTCCACTAGGAAAAGTACTTTGAAAGTACTTCTTAAAAAACTCATTTCAAAATTTAGACATTTTGTGTTATCAACATATTTCATTCAATGATTATATTTTAAGGAGAAAAAAAATGCAAACTTACGTGTCATATACATTGAGCAACCAGTTGAGACACATATCCACACAGAGTGGAACGTTGACCAGATCCTTATGCATTTGTTCAAGGCCATCATAGGTTGTTGTCAGACAGTTGATGACATCTGGAACACTAAGCAACTGATCGTTTTGGTTCAGTTTGTGCTGCTTGAAAACTTCATTTGTTGTATTCAACTCTAAGAGATCCACTAATCAGGTGATAGACAGGAATATGCACAGTCATTATATTACATAACAACACTGAAACAACAACATTTCTCATCTTGAGTATTTAGCTTGATTCTCCAACTTAAGAATCTATCCTTTCCAGCTAATTTCAATTTTTAAAGAAATAAATAGCATTTCCATTCTTACACTTCTAAACTCTTATCTGTAATCTCTTATTTTTGTGCTTTTGCATCTAAATTCTGTTACTTTTCAATCTGATTCCATTTTTTGCTCTTTGGAATATCAGTTCTTCCTACTTTCTTTTTCTGGCTTTCCTCTCTTTAGGCTCTTTCTACTGTTAAACATAGGAAGGCATAAATAAATCTAGTCCACATAGTAGAACGTCTAAAATATGGCACTGCTCTTCTAACTTCTGAGAACAGCCTGCTCGCCCCCTCCCAGTCTTCCTTTATACCACGGCCAAATCAATCATTCTGTTTCTCAACATGTACATCATGACATACAAAATTCACTGAAAATGTGCAGTTGAAAAAATGGGTTCTGTCGAAAAAAAAGTAGTTCTCTACTGCCTGCCGAACAAACCTGATCTAGAATGCCCTCCCAATCTGGCCCTAACCTGGTTTGCTTCCCATGATGCTTTGGCATAGAGACCATTTTAGCTACGTGGGATTCATAGAGGTCCACAGTACAGGCCCACATCCATGGGTCTTCGTGTATTTGCTCCCACTTTTATACTTCACGTGCAGAACATCTATGGAAGGACTGGCCAGTGCTAAAGCAGGGTGGGCACAGAAGGATAACCCTACTCTCAAAGATGGCCAGTCAGAGAAGGAGGGTAAGCATACTGATAACTTTACCAAAAGGAGTGAAAATGCAATAAGAATACATAGATTTCTATGAGAGCTATTATCGCAGGGAAGTAGAAGGAGCCTAAAAAGGCTCCCTGGGCAGGTGGGGATTTGAAATGGGCCTTAAAGAATATACGATACAAGAGACCACGTAGAGCAGGAAAGAATTCTAGGAAGACAGAACTGCTTGGGAGAAGACAAGAATTCAAGGAAGTCTAGGGGGGTCTCAGAAATGACAATGGCGGTATGGAGGGTATTGGGCTTACACGGGGGTGGCACTGGTTATGGTGCAGCAGACACTTGGCACTCAGGGGCAGGCATGTGTTGCACTAGGGGAGATCTTCAAGGGCCAGGAGGAAGAGTTCAGACAGAAAAGGAAAAAACTTTACATAATCTTTCTTTTTAATCAACTTTTAGTCATTCATTAGCTAACTGAAAACAGGGAAACAGATTATCAAATACCATATATCTATACATTTATTAACTGTAGAAATGACTCTTCTAAATCTAAAGACAAGGGTTTGGAAAAATACAGAACCCATATGAATTTAAGGTCTGCTCATTGAAATTCCCACTTTATAAAATGTTTTCCCTATCTCCATATTTAACTTTTTTAAAAAAATTTTATTTATTTTTATTTTAGAGAGAGAGAGGGAGAGCACGAGTGGGGGGGAGAGGCAGAGGGAGAGGGAAAGAGAGAGAATCCTCAAGCAGACTCCCCACTGAGCACAGTGCCTAACATGGGGCTCGATCCCAGGACTCTGAGATCATGACCTGAGCCAAAATTAAGAGTTGGACACTCAGCGAACTGAGCTACCCAGGCACCCCACCATATTTAACTTTTTAACATTAAAAGAAATAAGCTCAGGGGAGCTTTTTATTTTAAGATAACCAACTATTTCCTCCTTGCCTGATGCAAAACTATCCCCTCAAAAAATATCAGATATTTTGACAGTTAAATAAAATGAATAGCTTCTTTTGTATTTATCTATTTTTAACCACTGAAGAACCACTAATTTTGAATTTTTAAAGACATTTATGAAATGTGTCCACTCTNCAACAAATATAAATTTTTATCTTTCAAAAGAAGAGAGGAGGAAATAGGACTTATTTATATTAGGCTTCCCATAGCCAATGTGACACTACAAATCCGACAGCATTTATAAATTGAAGTAAAATCTTGAAATAATAGGTGGACATTCTTTTTTGTTATACTGTTATATTTGTTATAAGACTTCAAATTTTGGGAAAGTCATTCTTTTCAACAATTAACATAAATATTTCCACTAGGAAAAGTACTTTGAAAGTACTTCTTAAAAAACTCATTTCAAAATTTAGACATTTTGTGTTATCAATATATTTCATTCAATGATTATATTTTAAGGAGAAAAAAAAATGCAAACTTACGTGTCATATACATTGAGCAACCAGTTGAGACACATATCCACACAGAGTGGAACGTTGACCAGATCCTTATGCATTTGTTCAAGGCCATCATAGGTTGTTGTCAGACAGTTGATGACATCTGGAACACTAAGCAACTGATCGTTTTGGTTCAGTTTGTGCTGCTTGAAAACTTCATTTGTTGTATTCAACTCTAAGAGATCCACTAATCAGGTGATAGACAGGAATATGCACAGTCATTATATTACATAACAACACTGAAACAACAACATTTCTCATCTTGAGTGTTTAGCTTGATTCTCCAACTTAAGAATCTATCCTTTCCAGCTAATTTCAATTTTTAAAGAAATAAATAGCATTTCCATTCTTACACTTCTAAACTCTTATCTGTAATCTCTTATTTTTGTGCTTTTGCATCTAAATTCTGTTACTTTTCAATCTGATTCCATTTTTTGCTCTTTGGAATATCAGTTCTTCCTACTTTCTTTTTCTGGCTTTCCTCTCTTTAGGCTCTTTCTACTGTTAAACATAGGAAGGCATAAATAAATCTAGTCCACATAGTAGAACGTCTAAAATATGGCACTGCTCTTCTAACTTCTGAGAACAGCCTGCTCGCCCCCTCCCAGTCTTCCTTTATACCACGGCCAAATCAATCATTCTGTTTCTCAACATGTACATCATGACATACAAAATTCACTGAAAATGTGCAGTTGAAAAAATGGGTTCTGTCGAAAAAAAAGTAGTTCTCTACTGCCTGCTGAACAAACCTGATCTAGAATGCCCTCCCAATCTGGCCCTAACCTGGTTTGCTTCCCATGATGCTTTGGCATAGAGACCATTTTAGCTACGTGGGATTCATAGAGGTCCACAGTACAGGCCCACATCCATGGGTCTTCGTGTATTTGCTCCCACTTTTATACTTCACGTGCAGAACATCTATGGAAGGACTGGCCAGTGCTAAAGCAGGGTGGGCACAGAAGGATAACCCTACTCTCAAAGATGGCCAGTCAGAGAAGGAGGGTAAGCATACTGATAACTTTACTAAAAAGAGTGAAAATGCAATAAGAATACATAGATTTCTATGAGAGCTATTATCGCAGGGAAGTAGAAGGAGCCTAAAAAGGCTCCCTGGGCAGGTGGGGATTTGAAATGGGCCTTAAAGAATATACGATACAAGAGACCACGTAGAGCAGGAAAGAATTCTAGGAAGACAGAACTGCTTGGGAGAAGACAAGAATTCAAGGAAGTCTAGGGGGGTCTCAGAAATGACAATGGCGGTATGGAGGGTATTGGGCTTACACGGGGGTGGCACTGGTTATGGTGCAGCAGACACTTGGCACTCAGGGGCAGGCATGTGTTGCACTAGGGGAGATCTTCAAGGGCCAGGAGGAAGAGTTCAGACAGAAAAGGAAAAAACTTTACATAATCTTTCTTTTTAATCAACTTTTAGTCATTCATTAGCTAACTGAAAACAGGGAAACAGATTATCAAATACCATATATCTATACATTTATTAACTGTAGAAATGACTCTTCTAAATCTAAAGACAAGGGTTTGGAAAAATACAGAACCCATATGAATTTAAGGTCTGCTCATTGAAATTCCCACTTTATAAAATGTTTTCCCTATCTCCATATTTAACTTTTTTAAAAAAATTTTATTTATTTTTATTTTAGAGAGAGAGAGGGAGAGCACGAGTGGGGGGGAGAGGCAGAGGGAGAGGGAAANGATAAACCTTGAGGTTGAATTTGTATTTTTTCAGAGTAAGATGAACACCATGATATAACTGTTACTTTTAAGAAACCCTAAATTCTTTCAGGAGCACATGAAAACCCCAAACGATAAATGATAAAGAAAGTCCTTTTCTTATAGTGCTACAGGGATGTTTTCATTAACATTTTCCTTTCCCACTCATTATAAAAAATAACTTTTTTAGCTTTGAAAATGATTATCTTTCAACAATTACGATGCTGAAGATGATTCAAATTTTGGATAAATAAAGGGCCACCCAACCAGAGCCTTCTGCAAAGTTTTTTTTTTTCCTGCATGGTTTACTAGGTTCTGACTCCATCAATGTCCTTACCTCCTCATCTTACTACAATCAGCTTTTTGCTTCATACAAATCCCACATCTCTTTTCACTGACATTCTTGTCAAATAGTTTAAGAAAAACAAGCCAGCACGATCTAGACCTGATATTCACAGTCGAATCACCTCACAGACATCCCAGAAAACAAAAGTTTCAAAAAACGTATGTATGTTCACAGAAGATGCAAAACTTAACTAAATTTATAGGACCCGTGATCACACATCCTCTTGTTTTTTGGTATCTCCACATTCATGAAATATCCCTACCCTTCTCCCCGGAATGTATGACTAGATTCTGTGAAGACTCGTCAGGGCTATGCATGGTAGGGTCACGCCACCCACACTATATGGACAAAATTAAATCAGAAAAGCTTTACAGTAGTGAAGAGTTTGCGGCCACACCAGCAAACGCTACCATTTATTCACTGCTGTGATTTCTAGGTACTTTTCCCACTTTATCTCTAATTGCTTTCAAAGCAAGAACTATTAGCTTTGTTCTTCAGCTGAAGGAAATTCATTACATTTCAGCTTCCTGAAATGTGAAATGGGAGTAATATTGCCGCCTAGCTGGTACTCCTCAGCGGGATCCGGTAAGTGGCCCAAAGTCACTCAGCCACTAAGTGGCAAAGCTGAGATCTGATGGCAGGTATTTCTCTCTCTTGAGCCCATCCCTTTAAAAATGCCAAGAAGCCTGCCTTTCATTAACTGACAGCTAAAAGGATACCATGGAGTTATTTGGTGAATAAAAACAAAATTTTTTATTTTCTCACATGATAAAATATAATTATTTGCCAATGTCTGTAATAGTTCTAGTCCATCTTCATTTTTTTTTTTTTGGCATTTAGAAGTACACAAGATTCTAGCATAAAGAATAGTATGAAGGTTCTAGTCCATCTTAATTATTTTTTTCAAGCATTGGAAGTATAAAGAGATAGAAACTTGGGCTTTAGAGTCAGAACAATCTATGATCTAATTCTACCCCCATAATTTATTGTCTCTGGAGCCACTGACTAGATTTTTAATCCATCTCAGAATTAATTTTTTTTTTTTTAGCTGGAAAACAGAAGTCACAATGCCTACATTCTGAGGTGGTTATTCTAAGACTTAGCTGAGATATAATGTGCAATTGGTTCTCACTCCACCAAGGCACCCCACCTCATTTCACACAAATCCATGTTACATCTCAGTGATACCCTTTGTCTAGCCTGGGATGTGTGTAGTCAGGGGTAAAAAGAATGGAAACTGTCATTACAAGCAAATCATATAACGTAAGCCTCCAATCAATTGTTATTACCATAATACTATTACTAAAAACACGACTGCACCGGAAAGGTCTTACATACATCTGTATTTTTCTTCTAAGAGACCTTTGGAGAGAGACATCAATCCAATCTTCAGACTTTGCACTCTTATTTTTCCAGTTCGACCCCTGTAATTATAAGAATCTCAATGTGTTAGATGCATTTAAAGCTGTATACAGGACACTAATTATTTCCAACCATCTATTTTCTTCAGGGTAAACTATTAAAAATGACTGCATCTTAGAGATGCAACTTTTCTATTCACTTTAAATAATTAATTTTAAACCCATACCATAATTTCAGGACAGGTTTTAACAGTATGTTTGACCCAGTCTAGAAGACTAGATCGCCTGAAGTCACTTATACGGAACACAGGAACTAAGAAGAACAAGTAAAAGTAAAATGAAAATGATAATTATAAAGCTGAAAAGATATTTTTAGAAATAGTATGAATTAAAATCTGGTAATAATTACAAATGCAAGATTTAAAATAGATAGCTAAAGCTATATATAATATGCATGTGGCTTAATACAGCAAGAAAAGTATAATGACGTATCTAAAAACAAATATACAAAAACTAGAAAATTAACTATACCAAGGGCTAATAACTTGTTAGATACTTGAAAACTTGTTGTCTTCATTGATTTTGGTCTCTGTCAATTCAGTTTTTTAAAATTACTATTTTAATTATAATAGTTGATGATCTTAAATAGACAGGTACGAAATCTCTATTTGGGGAAGTCTCAAATTATCATTAAATATAAAATGTATTAATTATAATCAACACTAGGAAATGGCTTCGTACTATGCCAATGAGAAACCATACGTTGACCAGAAGAAAATTTTTATCTTTAAAAGCACAAAGTTGTCTTTATTCTCGTCATTTATCAAAGAATTTCTGAGCTGTCTACCAAATGTCCCAATGAGCCCGGGGATGGGGAATGGGAAATGCAGAAACTACAAAAATTGGTAACATAATCCTTGCTATGGAATAACACACAATCCAGAAATAAAGTCTTTATTGCTATCTTTATTATTTCATATTCAGGATCTGCTTTCAGTTTAGGTTTTTAACATTAATTTTTCTCAAGCTATGTTTTCAATACACAAGTATAATACCTTCAATACCCATAACTAAATGTCTATGTAACTTTATCATTACATAAAATTTAGTAATTCATGCTATCTAAAAAAAGATAAATATTTGTATCACGTAATTTTAATTTTAGGTGGTCTTGTCAAACTGTGTTTAAATCTTGTTCTTATTGATACTCCTACTATTAATACTAATTGATACCTTCTATTCTCAAATTATAATTACTCAGGTAAGTTTCTGTATATATACCATGACATATAAAGTATAAATTAAAAAGAAAAACATGGTGAGAGATCAGTGAAATGTATTTTCAAAACAGTCCTTCAATAGCCTAGAGTTTAGAATCTATATTAAATCATATCCAGTAAACTTACAAAACCCTTCATATGCATGTGTATAATATTCAGAAGTAACCTATGGAATAATGAATACTTAAATTTTCAAATAGATATAGCCATTATAAGCAGAAATCTAAGTTAATGTACTCATTCCGGTTCCTTGCCATTTTAAAAATAATATCAAATTAACCTTAAACTGAGCCATGTTACAAATTGTGTCTCTAGTTCACATTTTTTAGGTGTTTCTTAATTGTCAACCCTATAACTGTTTTCTTCCCTCCAAAAATTAGGAAATTTTTTTCTCTGGATAATCAGACAATAGACCTGCAGAAGATAACCAAAGGCTGGTGAATAGACTAGTACATGGATGTGGCTAAGGACAAAGGAATCCTTTAAGGGAAAAAAGATCAAAATGATATATATTGGAGGATGATCTCCAGACTACGGTGACAACACAAGAAAGGAACGTCATCAGGAAGGCTACTGAAAATGTCAATCACCCATTCATCACACCATTAACAGTTATGAAGGTTTCCTGTGATCTCAGCATTGTTCTGTGTACCATGAGGTCCAGCAGAAAAGCACAAGACACAATTTCCACCCATGATAAGGTCACACACAGCTAGAGAAGAGAGACAAGAAAACAACGGGAAATACACAAGAAAATAGGAGAGCAATCTTTATGCATGGAAATAAGTCAAATACAAGAAAGCTGTGGCTGACTCATTAATTCTGACTGGCGATTAGTCTGAGTAGTTATTAGTCTCGCAACATTTGAGAGAGAAGATAAGACTCCAATCGGACACTGAAGGCATGACATGGCTAGACTGTCCCTAGGAGAAAGCAGATTATCACAGGAAAAGCCTGGGCAAGGGGACCCAAGCAGGAGTGTGAGCACCAGGGACAGGTGCATTCAGGTGCAGCAAAGGCTTGCATCAAGGCTGAACAGTTGATAAAGTGATATCATCTGAGACCAGATGATCGGGCTTTGATGTTAAATAAGATATCTGGATTTGAAAAAGAAGAAGGAGGCAAAGAAATTTATTAGTGAGTGACATAACCCAATATTTAAGTATTTGGTTCCCTGGTAGTCTTCATAAGTAACTCCTGAAATTAGTTTAACTGGAAAGATATGTACCTTATAAAATTATATCCATCTTGGCACAGTGGAAAAACGACTTAACACTACAGCAAATGAGGTTAATATTTTCTGTAGGGACAAAAATATTTAAACCAAGCATTCCAGAATACTGCTTTAAATCATGATTTAAACATTTTTGATTTCTATTAAATTTAGAAGGAAGATTGTGAAGTTAAGACTTTTTAACCTGGGAAGATGAAGACTGAGTGAGGCTGTGAACTCATAAATGGAATAAATTTTATCTTTATAGTTTAGAAAGTCCTTTCTACATATATTAGTTCATTTGCCCTTCACAAATATCTTACGTATGGTAAGCAGAGCAGATATTTTTATCTCAATTTTTCAGATGAGAAATTGAGATGCCAAAAGTTGAGTGGCTGCCAAGGTACAAAGCAACAAGAACCAAAAATGTGGATTCTCATCATTCACTACAGAAGAAAATAGATTTTTTCTTGCAAAAATTCAGAATATTAGGAGTTGGATACATGTTAAAACTTGAAAACAAATAGTAAACTTAATATAACTTATATTCTTTTTCTTAGATATGGCAATATGGCAGAAATAAACATGTGATTATCAAAAAAACCTGAGTATTCATTCCCCATCTACCACTAATATACAATATCTTATCCCACTAATATGGATAAATTCTCTTATCTCACTGGGTCAATTTCTTAATCAGTATAACAAAGAGGGCAGACTAAAATGAAGAGGGCAGAATGGAAGATGGAAGGTCCTCAAAGTCCTTCTCCTTCTAGAATTCTATGATTTCCTGTGTGTGCACCACTCAATTAATTCAAGAACTGCTTGAATATACTTCAAGAGCTGAAAATATCCACTCTGGCTGTATCATATCACACAAAGTAAGGCAGTCAAAAATATATGGTTAATGAGTGAATATCAAAATAGATGAATGAATGGAAAGGTTAGATCATGGTACCATTTCCAAAGTTCAGAGACTTCTTGGGGTCCAATGTTCTGCATCATAGTTCCATCAGATTCTCAAAGAAAACTAATAACTTAAGAAGAGTTAATAACTCTTGTTTACATGAATTGATGAATTACAGTTGTTAGAGAAATTTGGGCAACCAACTCTGGCCATCTGAGACTGCCATGTTATGATTAACTGTGTTTTCTTCCCTTAGGTTAATTCATGATATTCCTGTCCAAGACAGAAAACTAGACTGAATACATACACCATCCGACCCAGCATGGTCTTCACTATATTTCTTTGGCATGGAAGGGAAATAAATCCTAAAAACTGTTTTTTTCCTTTAAAATGGAAAATTTCAAGAAACTGTTTTTCTAAATAAGAAACAGTACCTTAGTGTAGCATTTCCCATGTGTTCACATTTGATGATGGAAAGTGGAAGTATGCCAACATTTGATTCCCTAGAATATGAATCACAACATTTCACATTCTGCTTCCTTCACAACTAAGTGGCACTATTCCCTTCGGCTGTCCAGTGAAAACAGCATATGTAGGTGTTACATGTTATGAGTTAGATCCTCCTAAAATTCGTGTGTTGAAGCTCTAACCCCTTAGAACCTCAGAAGTGACTGTGTTTGAAGACTGGGTTTTTAGAGAGGTAATTAATTTGAAATGAGGTCATAGGGTGGGCCCCAATCCAATACGATGGATGTTCTTATAAGATTAGGGCACAAACACAGGTAGAAGAAAGACCATGTGAAGACATAGGGAGAAGACAGCCATCTATAAGCCAAGGAGAGAGGCCTCAGAAGAAACCAACCCTGCTGACATGTTATCTTAGACTTCTAGTCTCCAGAACTGTAAGAAAATAAATTTCTGTTATTTAAGTTATCTCGTCTGTGGTACTCTGTTATGGCAGCCCTAGCAAACTAACGTAGTGTGTTAGAACTAGAGGAGGGGGATTTAACACCTCTCCAGTTCTTCCTGAAATTATTACTCAAAATATGCATCTCTACCATCCCCCTACGGTGCTTAACAAACTTCTCAACCAAGTATTCTACGAATTTAGCATTCTTTTTGGATCCTCAAATTAAGTTATAGGCTTTGTAGTTAAAATACCCAATTGACCAGCTATTTTGGCGAATTAACTATATAGAAAACATCTCTTTTAGAGGTTTAAAAAATTGAAGATCAACTAAATAGTGAATTAACGCTAACAGTCAAATTTTACCCTAGAAAGATAAAAAAGGATAAAATGAAATGTATTAAAAGATATCAGATAGGGACATTGTAAATCCCACATTCATTATTATAATTGAGATTCATACTACCTATCTGTTCTTCAGTGAGTTTCTTAAGAGTCCTCAAGCACACAATGGCTATTTAATTATTTTTAAAAAAAACTGTTGTGATATTTGTGAATATTTAAAGATAACAAACTTTTCTAATCAAAAGAAAGATAATTTTAATTAAATCATCCCTAAAGCTATTGTTGTCACCATTTACTTCTTCTATGGAATCAATCCAATGCTAAACACATGTACATTTATAAACTATCATCTACCTTCTTCCTCTCTAAATCAAATAAAGGATGACAAACACAAATTTTCATGCAGCTAATTAATGGAAAATAACTTTTAGATTCTGAGAGAAAATCAACAGTTCTCATTTTCTTATTTCATCTTTGCATACTTTAACCCCCTACCAGAAGAATGAATAATTCCTAATGTTTTGGAAATGTCAGCCCACAGCAGGTCTTTCTAGAATTGATTATTTCACAAATGCACTGTCACATTCAAAACAGCCAAATTAATGGCGACTGAGTTATGCTGGAAGTTGAGAGTGCTCTTCATGCAACAGTGAACATCTAATTAAATTACATATATTAAGAGTGTCCTATAGCATAAATTGTTTAAACACCACATATACACATAACCACTATTACAATAAATAAAGCTAATACCAAAAGACAAATTAAGTCCCTTTAATTGCCATTCAAATTGCTCTTAAGTTGTCATACAAAAATTGCAGAGTAGATTATTACGAGCCAGCCAATTACTGTAACTCATAACAACAAATATAAATTTTTATCTTTCAAAAGAAGAGAGGAGGAAATAGGACTTATTTATATTAGGCTTCCCATAGCCAATGTGACACTACAAATCCGACAGCATTTATAAATTGAAGTAAAATCTTGAAATAATAGGTGGACATTCTTTTTTGTTATACTGTTATATTTGTTATAAGACTTCAAATTTTGGGAAAGTCATTCTTTTCAACAATTAACATAAATATTTCCACTAGGAAAAGTACTTTGAAAGTACTTCTTAAAAAACTCATTTCAAAATTTAGACATTTTGTGTTATCAACATATTTCATTCAATGATTATATTTTAAGGAGAAAAAAAATGCAAACTTACGTGTCATATACATTGAGCAACCAGTTGAGACACATATCCACACAGAGCGGAACGTTGACCAGATCCTTATGCATTTGTTCAAGGCCATCATAGGTTGTTGTCAGACAGTTGATGACATCTGGAACACTAAGCAACTGATCGTTTTGGTTCAGTTTGTGCTGCTTGAAAACTTCATTTGTTGTATTCAACTCTAAGAGATCCACTAATCAGGTGATAGACAGGAATATGCACAGTCATTATATTACATAACAACACTGAAACAACAACATTTCTCATCTTGAGTATTTAGCTTGATTCTCCAACTTAAGAATCTATCCTTTCCAGCTAATTTCAATTTTTAAAGAAATAAATAGCATTTCCATTCTTACACTTCTAAACTCTTATCTGTAATCTCTTATTTTTGTGCTTTTGCATCTAAATTCTGTTACTTTTCAATCTGATTCCATTTTTTGCTCTTTGGAATATCAGTTCTTCCTACTTTCTTTTTCTGGCTTTCCTCTCTTTAGGCTCTTTCTACTGTTAAACATAGGAAGGCATAAATAAATCTAGTCCACATAGTAGAACGTCTAAAATATGGCACTGCTCTTCTAACTTCTGAGAACAGCCTGCTCGCCCCCTCCCAGTCTTCCTTTATACCACGGCCAAATCAATCATTCTGTTTCTCAACATGTACATCATGACATACAAAATTCACTGAAAATGTGCAGTTGAAAAAATGGGTTCTGTCGAAAAAAAAGTAGTTCTCTACTGCCTGCTGAACAAACCTGATCTAGAATGCCCTCCCAATCTGGCCCTAACCTGGTTGGCTTCCCATGATGCTTTGGCATAGAGACCATTTTAGCTACGTGGGATTCATAGAGGTCCACAGTACAGGCCCACATCCATGGGTCTTCGTGTATTTGCTCCCACTTTTATACTTCACGTGCAGAACATCTATGGAAGGACTGGCCAGTGCTAAAGCAGGGTGGGCACAGAAGGATAACCCTACTCTCAAAGATGGCCAGTCAGAGAAGGAGGGTAAGCATACTGATAACTTTACTAAAAAGAGTGAAAATGCAATAAGAATACATAGATTTCTATGAGAGCTATTATCGCAGGGAAGTAGAAGGAGCCTAAAAAGGCTCCCTGGGCAGGTGGGGATTTGAAATGGGCCTTAAAGAATATACGATACAAGAGACCACGTAGAGCAGGAAAGAATTCTAGGAAGACAGAACTGCTTGGGAGAAGACAAGAATTCAAGGAAGTCTAGGGGGGTCTCAGAAATGACAATGGCGGTATGGAGGGTATTGGGCTTACACGGGGGTGGCACTGGTTATGGTGCAGCAGACACTTGGCACTCAGGGGCAGGCATGTGTTGCACTAGGGGAGATCTTCAAGGGCCAGGAGGAAGAGTTCAGACAGAAAAGGAAAAAACTTTACATAATCTTTCTTTTTAATCAACTTTTAGTCATTCATTAGCTAACTGAAAACAGGGAAACAGATTATCAAATACCATATATCTATACATTTATTAAGTGTAGAAATGACTCTTCTAAATCTAAAGACAAGGGTTTGGAAAAATACAGAACCCATATGAATTTAAGGTCTGCTCATTGAAATTCCCACTTTATAAAATGTTTTCCCTATCTCCATATTTAACTTTTTTAAAAAAATTTTATTTATTTTTATTTTAGAGAGAGAGAGGGAGAGCACGAGTGGGGGGGAGAGGCAGAGGGAGAGGGAAAGAGAGAGAATCCTCAAGGAGACTCCCCACTGAGCACAGGGCCTAACATGGGGCTCGATCCCAGGACTCTGAGATCATGACCTGAGCCAAAATTAAGAGTTGGACACTCAGCGAACTGAGCTACCCAGGCACCCCACCATATTTAACTTTTTAACATTAAAAGAAATAAGCTCAGGGGAGCTTTTTATTTTAAGATAACCAACTATTTCCTCCTTGCCTGATGCAAAACTATCCCCTCAAAAAATATCAGATATTTTGACAGTTAAATAAAATGAATGAATAGCTTCTTTTGTATTTATCTATTTTTAACCACTGAAGAACCACTAATTTTGAATTTTTAAAGACATTTATGAAATGTGTCCACTCTTGCTGCTTAAATACCATAGAATGATTTATTTTTTTCAAGTTACCTATAATGGAAGAGAACTGCTTTAAAATTATACAGATTAAAATTATTCCTAAACTCAACACAGAAGACTTAACTTAAAAAAAGAGATAGAAAGAGACAAATATACAACACAGGTCTGGATAATAGGTCAATCCCTCTCCTTCCGATGTCAAATATATCATTGCAAAAATTTAAGCTAATTGCAAAAATAACTTGTGTAAGCTTCACATGAGTTAGAGATGGTATCAGAAAAAAAGCTAAGAACCATCTGGAATCTTCAATATCATTTGTACCCTACTTCTTGGCACTGTACACTATTTTCAATTCTAAACTTCCAGAGGGCAGGAGCAAAATTCAAACTCATCCTTCACGGTTCTTGACAAAGAGAAGTGTTTCATGATGGTGGCAATGGAATTATAATTCCACACAGACACAAAGAAACATATTCAAATACTGCCAAAATGCTCTAAGTTTTCTGAATTCCAACACTAATTATGCCAGCAACTCAGCACTGCTATTGTATCCACATATGGCATCAAGTGACAACAGACCGAATTCCAAAAAGACCATTTCCTGGATCGCGCTGCCCTTGCATTTCTTCTAGAACAGCTTCCTTTGTGATACACTTTGTAGCTGTGACAGTAATTTGCCACATCCCACAGATGATCATGTCTTCAATTTTTAGTGATTTACTTTGACACTTTGCCTTAGTGCCTAAGCCAGGCATCTATCCTCCTCGCAATGTGACAAGTTTAGGTTCCTTTAAAAAATGGACTACATTTAAATCACACAAAATTATGATTTTCTCTTTTCAAAGGGAGATACAAATGACAGCTCAGTCATGTGGCAAATGAAACAAACAGCAGAATCATTTTCTAACCAACTTTCAGGCTTTTTCTTTAATCCCACATATGAGGCACAGCGGGTCGAATGGAAATGAATCATCATGCTGCTGTTATGCAAGACCACACAGGTTAGCGCCTGACCTTGAGCTTCTGTAGCTCTTTTGTTCGTGAACTGTTTGAACATTCCTTCTTAACACCTCTCCTACCTCCTCTTCCCCAGACACTTAGGAAAGACAGGTGGCGCTCTAGGTCTTGCATCCACGCCCCCTCACTCTGTAATCCTGATACCCTCACTCACAGTCAGTCCTTCAGAAGTCCCTTCACTCTGGATGGCTCCCGATTCTGTTTTCTCATCCCGATCTCCTGCCTGAACCCCTGACCCACATTCCTGCTGTTCTGTTCCCAAACAGAACTCTACTATTCTGTTTCTGGGACCTCCCCCTTAATATGTCCCAAATAAAGGTCTTATTATGTTGCAATCCAGGAATGGTGTGACCCCTTCTATGGACCAGGAGTCTGCAAATCGTGAAATGTGCTAACACTGTCCTTCTTTCACCCTCTGCCTGTTCTCAACTAACAAATCCCCCCAGTCATCAGTTCTTCCTCCTCCTTACAAATCCATACCCTCTTCTCCCCCACTACTGCCACCCGCCAGTTTAGCCCCCATGATCTTTTAACTGAACTATGTACTTGTTCACTTGGTCCTTCCTTCTGCCTTAGATACTGTCTAAAGCGTACATCTGTGTCTGGGCTACTTCCTAACTCGCACAAAATAGAAATGGTACTATAGTACCCACTCTACGAAAAACAAATGCAAACATTAAATGCAACATTTTGAGAGCTTGAGGAACAAAAAAACTAAAGGAATGAGAAAAGGTTTTGTGGGAGAAAGATGACCTTCCAAGCAGATCTAAACCGATTTTAAGGACACGTCTGAATACTGGACAGATAACTCATAACCTACTCCACTCAGACTCCATTACTCCTTACCCCTGATTAATAGCCATGTGCCTAAATCCTGTGTGACTTTTAAGGCCTGGCTTATATTCTTCCTACTCAAGGCAGCTTGCCTTGTTCTTTATGGCAAAGCCCATTCCATCATGAGGGCAACAGGAATCTGCTGAAAGCCTGTGTCCATGTGTAACATGCTAACTCTGAATGTAGGTTCCTCAAGTGTGAGAATCAAGTCTCTTTACATGGTCTTATCTTCTGCACAATTGTGGAGCCCAATAAGTGAATAAACAGTGACAGAGCAGTGACAGCATACCCTCTACATTAGGACCTGATGCTGGGTGGGGGTTTACACAAAATGAGACGACCCCTGACCTGAGCCATTTGCAATGGAGGCGGGGCACTCCTCCTAACATTATCTATCACACAAAGACAAGCATATGGTGCTTAGGTGAGAAACA
>NC_048227.1:89493923-89507083 GCF_002007445.2 Ailuropoda melanoleuca | reverse complement strand
TTGGCAAACAACTCCTATGGAACCATGAGGGGAAATACTGCTGGGCAGCATGGCACCGGCTGCGAATTCAGTGAGAAGACCCGCTTGCTAATGGCTCTTCTGAGTGAAACCACTACTAGGAGCTGAGGGAACACACACATTTGGCAAACAGATGGAGGGAGGGAAATGGCATCTCCCTTTGTGAATTCAATACCAGTTGATTCATTAGGCAGAACTGCCAACGCTGAAAATAAACACAGCCTCTGGTTACAGAAGTATAACTGCAGCTTACCAAACAACAGTTAAAAAAGTAGTAGATGCAGTTGGCTGTTGGATTTTTTTTTTCTTTCTCTCTCTTTTTTTTAGTGGGGGGAGGGTTTTAAAGCAAAACCCACAATCAACCCAAAGGCTCTAAGTATTTGAACAGCTGCAGATTGCTCAGCTCATGCAGCCAAAATGCTTCCAAGTCCTCCCAGAGTAGGCAACCAAAACAGAACTGAAAGTAGCATTCTCTGCTCCCCCGCAACAAATAACAATAGCTTAGGTTCTGGCCAACCTCATCTCTGAAAGAGGAGTAGTACAGCTTGATAAACTATAAAAAAATCTAACAAGGCAGCACTCAACAGGTAAGTGCAAAATCATACGGAGCAAGCGATGTGAGAGCCTGTGACGTCTAAGTAGGGCACCGAGCTGTGCTAGGTTTGCTGGTGAAGGGAAAAACAGAAAGCCTTTCACATGGGCGGANGGCCTTTCACATGGGCAGAAAAGTTAGTGGGTCTCTGAGCTATTTTAAACTCTGGAAACTGAAGAAAACTGATAGCAATGCAAATGTTTCTTACATAGAAATGCAAATTGTGTCCATTGGGATGCAACTGATTCCTGTCCTGTGGACACTGACCAGTGAATCAGCTTTGCACCCAGTGGTAAACTTCATTTTAGCATCCCTTATTTGACTATAAAGATGCAGTTCTTAGTATTCTCCTGGGAACCTCTTATAACTTCTTACCCATTCCGTGATTAGTGAGTTAGGAGAAATCTTTGATGCACGTTCTTTTATATTTTTCAAGACTTTCCCTAATTTTTATTTGATTTATTTATTTAAATTTTTACTTTTTAATTGAGATGTAACACCGTGTAAGTGTAAGGTGTACAACATGTTGGTCTGATACATTTATACATTGCAGTAGGATTGCCACAGTTGTGTTAGCTAACACCTCTATCTCATCTCAAAATTATCATTTCTGTTAAGTGGTGAAAATATTTAAAATCCAGTCTCCTAGCAACTTTGAAGTTTAAAACATAGTACTGTTGTGAGTCATCCCTGTGCTGTACATGAAATCTGCGTTAACTGTTTTTTTTTTAAAACCTCCTTTAACACCCTGGACAGTTCTGGTTTCTACCTGCTACCCCATACACTTATTAAAAGAGCACCCCGATACTCTTTAAGTGTCCCGGCTAAGATAACATGTGCTCCCTGTATTGTATGGACTTTGATGAAATATTGAACCAATAAGGTTAATAAGCAATACACGTTTCTACCTATTAGTATTCATAATGTATTCTGATGTGCCACAGAAAGTAAAACACAAATAAGATTGTACACCCATGAAGAGAACACAAAAATGTGTAAAACAACATGGACCAATATATGAGACAATGAACGAACAGCAAAGTACATGTAATTTTGATAGATTGATAAGATATTGACTTCTGGGCAACAGACTGCTCTGGGAAAGACACTTTGCAAACCCATTTGTCCTTATTAGAGTGGCCTCATTTTTTTCCCATAAAACATTAAAAGATGACAAGAAGGCATCCTGCTTACCCCAAACCTGACATTAGTCAAACACATTTACTTGTTACTTATCTACTCAATTTTATGCTTGAAACTGGATTTTGTGAGTTTTGCCATGTGTCGTTTCATTTCAATGGCAATTTTAAGGGCATATAAGAGAAAAAAAAATTAAAGGTGAGTCAGTTAATTAAAAATACCTGTGAGAGAAAAAGAACGACCCACGCTGTTCAGGGATAAGACAATCACAGAAAGAGAACTATTTCTTCTTTGCTGTGCACAGTAGAAAATGACACAGTAGGTCAGGATGCATAATATTAATTACAGTAATAGCCTATTATTTGAGGGTCCAGTCTGTACCAGGTGTTCTTCCAAACACCTTCCTTGTGTAAATTCAATCAGCATAAAAATTCAATGCGTTGGGTGCCAACAGTATCCCCATTTTATGGATGAAGGAACTAGGGAAGCGAGGGCACTTAGATAACTTGCTCAAGGTCTCAGAGTTAGTAAGTAGTAGACATGGAATCTGAACCCAGATGGTCTGATTTTAAGCCTGTGTTCTTAATATGGAAGTATACTTGCACGACTGAGATTTTAACATCTTTCTGATGAATCTGTCTAAATCTGAGTCCATGGTCCATCATTATAATCATTACAAACAATCTCATCTGCCTTGCTTCTCGCTCACTCCTGGCAAAACCCAAGCATGGATCAGCTCAATTACTTGCCTTCTCTGGACCTGAGCAGCTGTGCATGAATACAGCTGGAGAAAATCACTCAACAGACAGACTAATTTTACTTTAAATATTTAACATCAAACCTCAAATGTCCAACTGCTGGCAACCACACAACATTCCCTAATAAACTTGCTTCCCAGACCCCAAGACAATCTACTACTGCCTTCTCTCTCCCAAACCTAAGTCAGTTTCCTTCCCTGCCTTCTATCATTTCACTTGATCTCACACTTCATTGAAAAAGCTAGAAACCACCAGATTAGAATTCCTCCATCTTCTCCCCATCATATCAATAAATCACCTTCCATCAGCCAGACTGTCTTCTTCTCTCCTCCTTCCTGAGGAATTCCTCTTCCTGTCAAAGGCCAATTCTTCCCAAAGATTTCTTTAAAATCTCTCGTCCTGCATTATTAACCCCCTTCTCAATAAGATCATTCTCAGAATATAAATGTTGAAGGATTGGCCATCCTTACACACACACCCACATATACACACACTCTCTCTCTCTCTTTCATCCCTACCTTGACTCTACATTTCCTGCTGTTACCTTTTCCTCTTCTTCACAGACAAAATTCTCAAATGAAGAGTGCACAACCTCATGCCCCATTCATTATTAAACCCACATTTATTTTGCTTCCAACTTCACTCCTCTAACCCACTGGCCCTATCAAAATTATGAAGGAACCGCGTGTTGTCTGATGGAGTGGCTGCTTTTCTCTCTTCAATGCCCCAGACCGCTTCTAAGGGTGGGGAGAAATAAGGGAGAGAAAATCAACTCCGTAAGTCAAAAAGCACAGTAGAAGCTAAGAGGTGCTACATGGAAAAGAGAGAATCTCCAGAACAACGTGGATGTGGGCTTTTGCAGGCTCTGCTAACACCTTCTTTACATATGCTTATGAAAGTTTATATAGGAATATAGGAATCAAGCAGGAGGTCCCAAATAATCAATTTGCATTTAGGTGATTAAAGTATAAAGAGTGAAAACAAATTCTGGCAATCTGATGCAATGTTATTTATCTGCATAGTATCTTCTTAAGGATCCAAAAGGTGACATTCTCATCTTGGAATTGATAATCCCCGCAATCCTTTATTCCACTTGAGACCAGAATATATGAAGAATGTGGAGTACTCCTGCCAGTATGCAGATTCTTACTGCGTGTGTGTGTGTGTTTGTGTGTGTGTGTGTGTGTGTATTGTGTGCCCGACTTATTGAGGGGTTGGTGGGGGATGGATTGGGCAGGAGATGAGGAAACTGTTTCCTCCAGGGGATAAAACATATGTGCTCAGATTACAGAGAACTTCTTGAACCCTCGCAAACACTTTCTGCCATCATCTAGGCTTTTAAAGGCAGGAAAGCCAAGGTTACAGTTTTTAAAATATAAGAATAAATCCAAGGGAAAACTTAAGAAAGTTTGAATGTCAACATTTCAAGGAAAAAACCTTTCTGTTTAAATTCCAAATAAGATACAGGATCCTATTTGATAACAGATACTGTAAAAGCATAGAGTCTTCCTTAAAAAAATGTTACTAGTTTGGGGTGCCTGTGGCTCAGTCAGTGGAGCACATAATTCTTGATCTCATGGTCATGAGTTCAAGCCCCATATTGGCATGGAGTATACTTACAGAAAGAAAGAAAGAAAAAGAAAGAAAGAAAATGCCACTAGCTTGTCACGATAATGAAGACACAAGGCCGGAAGACTAAACTGTCAACAATGGATAACTGCAAATCTATTGGATTCAACTATAAAATGCACTGAAAATAATTTCATGCTCAGGAGTAGGTTAAAAGACACAAGTATGTAGAGGGCTATATAGAGACAAAGCCTACTGCAACCCTAAATACAAATGTCAAGATTCCAGGCATGTTTGATAGAACAATTTGTTACAAAACACTACGACAAGGTTTGTTTGTGTTTGTTTTTAAGTAAAGTAGCAGAATTCATGTAAAAACGGATGTGCCTGGGTGTGCAGGGAGCTTCAGCTGATACTTGTTTTGAGGGCACTGGAAGATTGTCTGGAAGAACGAAGATCACACACTCAGTAAACCCAGGGGAGCCCTACTTAGTTAGTATCTCTGTGTGGGCCCAGAACTCAGAAGGAGCCTCACCTGTGACCCAAACTCTACCCCGTGTCCCTCTAAGTTCTCACACTAGGGAGGATCGGACCAGTAATCGACATTAATCAACATTCCTGCAGGTCATCTGTTCTTGAGTTGGCTCTGGGGCGCCCTCTATACCCTGCCCGGGGTGTCAATTCCAGGACTATTTCCCACCATAGTTGAGTTTACCATTGTATCCTTCTAGCTAGTTTTTTAAAGCTGAATTTATATTATTTAGATTTTTTTTAATTTATTACTTTATCTCTTTCATATGTATTATTTAAAGGAGAAATTAATTTTTTTCTATATGGTCATACTGAATCTTTTTTTTTTTTTTAAGATTTTATTTATTTATTTGACAGAGATCGAGACAGCCAGCGAGAGAGGGAACACAAGCAGAGGGAGTGGGAGAGGAAGAAGCAGGCTCACGGTAGAGGAGCCTGATGTGGGGCTCGATCCCATAACGCCGGGATCACGCCCTGAGCCAAAGGCAGACGCTTAACCGCTGTGCCACCCAGGCGCCCCGGTCATACTGAATCTTAGCACTGTATCATTTACTTTATAATCCATAGAGAAAAATATATTCTATTTCTTTCACAATTTATTTGATCATTATTGCTTTTGTACTTTTGCTAGTTTCAATGACTATTTTAAAAATTTAATCTTTACAAACCAAAGTACAAATATCTCTTTTTCCTCCTTAGTGGCCCCATATTAACCTTTTTGTACTGTATAGTAAACCTTTATTAGTTGCAAATTTGACCCTAAAAGTCGGACTGTATGGTAAGGCTGATGGTGCCCCTATAACACAGTGGAACTGAGTAATCTGTAAGATGCCAAGCCCAAATTCCACTTCATGGTAATAATAACACCGACCCCAGTAATGTATAGATGAATGGCAGGAAAACAACATCTTTTTAAGTCCTGCACTAGTCAATGCCTTTCTCAGACAATGTAACTTCTACCGGAATTATTTCAATAAGTCAGGGCACTGGTAAATTCCCTGGAAGTTGTCCGGTTACGGTTTGCCAATACAAGGCTGCCGCAGGGCAGGCTGTTAGTTTTCTCGTAAGCCAAGGTGGGCTCACTTGTCTGAAGCCGCCTTCAAGTGCAAGACGTGTAGGATCCCAAGATGCTTACATTCTTTCATAAAACAACTCTGTTCTTCCCTCCTCACCAGCAGAGTTGGGCCAATGAGCTTTAAATCTTTATTTTCAACATAGATAAAGTCCTAGACTGTTTGTTGGAAAAATAGACTTTCCAGTACATTCTCTCAGGCTTCCATCTCATTTCTTTATCATTAAAACCAAAACACAAGCTCTGCTCTTGGAAAGAGACTCAATGTGTGTCCCAAGACTTCTCCACTAAAAATCTGGCACCAAAAGGATGCCACAGTCTCTCCTCTTGATTAAGGAGGAAGAGAGATGAAGACAGCTGCAGGAGGCCTTTCAGAGAAAGCTGTATTTGTCTTTCATTGTTAGTTACATCTTTGTTATGGATTTATTTTGTTTTGGGACGAGTTTCCTCCAATCTCTAAACAGAAAATGCTTTATGTTAATTTCTTCTTTGTTTTGTTATACGTACACCTTTGTTAGCTTTGACTTTCTTGTTAGGCTGAATATGTGGATATCCCTTTGCCGCCACTCTTCTCTGCTCTCACTTAAGGAAGAAATATTTCACCTACATCATCGAAATGAATCCACGATTCCTCTAAAGAAATAAGCATTAATTCTCTCCGTTAGACTGTACATATATAATGAGACAAGGAAATACAGTTTATGCAAATAAACTGAATGACTGCTATAAAGAACCATTACTTGCTCTCCAAGATTTCATTTACAACTATAAACTTTGGTTTTTTTCCCAGCGTTTGATGGATTAGGGCAGCAGAGAATGCCCTTGGGAGGCAAGAAAGGGGAATTATCCTTAATGGACATGAGACTAGAAAAGGAAAATGCAAAGAAGATGTAATAAATGGAGGAAAATTCTGATTTAAGCCTGTTCGTCAAGGGGAGTGAGAATACGGCACAGAATGCATGGAAGTGGTATCTGTAGGTAAAGATAGTTTATTCTGATTAATACACTGTAATATTGAGAAATGTCAGTTTTAGAGAATGTGATATGGATTATCTATTAAGAGATGACTAAAGTGTTCCTATTAAAGTTGTATGTGTGTGAGCACACTTAGGATTCTATAAAGAATTTAGGTTTGCCCCTCAGATTCTAGTGGAAAAGCTGTTCAGATGTGAGAGCAGCAGCAGCATTTCTGCCAAGGCTTACTGCAAAGTCACGCACTCTGGCTTTAGAGATGACACAGTAGAGGGAGAAAGGAAAACCGTACTTCCTAACACCTTACTAAATTCTATGAAAGAGTATGACTTACCAACAGACAGGAGGTGTACAGAACCATCTATGCTAAAAGCCCTACGGGACTTATGAGCCAGCTCTGTAAGGCATCCTAATCATGGATGGAAATCTCCCCAGTGACAGAAATCTCTGACCATGGAACTGAGGAAACATAGTGGAGGGATACACAGTTTGCTCCCCTACCTCTGAACTCCTGTCAAGATCCGATGGGCAGGACTGTGGAGAACTGTATTTTTCTATCTACACAAAAGCACCTTTGTCCATTACCTCACCAGTGTGACATTTCCTTAAACATATAAAGCATACATTACTCTACGGAAGCATACATTACTCTACGGAAATGAGCCTATGAAAATTAGCTCTGCACTCAATTGCTGGCCCAGAGTAGATGCATCATAAATGGCAACCAATCCATAGCGTGTAAAAAAGGATGTTTGCTCAAATTTTCTCCACCTGACTGCTCCTTCCTAAACAGAAGTCTTCATCCTACCCAAATTTTCCATGTGACTAAAATTTCTGTTCTCTACTTCAATCAATGCAGAGAACTGGAGGCGTAGCGGTCCAGAGTTTAGGAGCTGGAGTCATTCCCTGGGTTTGAACACTAGCTCTTCCTCGTACTGGTTGTGTGACTCAAGCAAGCTATGTGTGTACTTGTTATCTAAGCCTTGCCTGTAAATGGGGTAATGACAGTACCAACACTTCAATGAGAATTAAGAGATAATTACAGCATTAGCACAGTGGCTGGCAAATGAATATTCAAAAAATATAATTCATTTCAATGATCATTATTATCACCCGCTATGACTATTTATTATTATTATTTCTGGATCAAAATGAGAAGCAATGAGTTTTATATGATTAATGGGACATATTAGGAAAGTTCAAACCAAAGCTTCTGCTCATTGTTCCCTTTGTGCCTGAAATGCCCTGGATATTAACTTTCAGCTGAGGAAATGAAAAACATGTGCAAAACACAAACACATGACCAAAAATTCACAGAGAAAGAAATCTGGCTTTTACAGTAGATTTTTGTATATTGTAAAGGCAGCAGGAGCCTTTGCAGGTTTCCTTAAACTGCTAGAACAATGAGCTGTCACTGGATTACACTAGAAAAGAAAAAATAACTAGATCAGATTTGGAGAGCCCACCTTAGAAGCAGCAAATATAATTTAAAGATATGAGTTTCAACTTAAGATATTAACATAGAGGGATTGATACTACACAGACCCTTACAGTTCAGATCTATATTCTATCATTTTATAGAAACAAATGAGTCTGGAACCACTGCAGTTCACCTCCAAATATTAATGAAAAAATGCCTACAGAGAAAGAAATGCATTGGGGAGCCATCAAAGTATGTTTTAGCTAATCAATAAAATTAAAATATGAAATAAAGACAATTTGTTCTTCCTGTTCTCCCTTCAACTTTCTCACTATATTCTGGCATTGGAGTATACAAAATTATACATTTCCATATTGAAAACAACTACATTTCTACTTGACTCTTATTTTCTTTTTGGCTAAATGAATACATCCTAATATGCTCCAGGAAACTCTAGCTGCATGACAATCATGCTAAATTTGTTTTTAACATTCTTCCTCTACTAACTTGTGCAGCCATGCAAAGGGAAGTGTATATTAAAAGCCCTTTCACTCATTAGTTACTTGCTTATTAATTTACTTGGGAATTAAATTTTGTTTTCATAACAATTCTTCATCTGGAAATACTGGCTCATATTAACCCTACCTCCAGAGATTGATGCACTTTATTATGAAGGAATAAACTGTTAAGTTACACAACAGAGCATGTAATGAAAGAATCTGGCTAAAAAGTTTTCTAAATATAAGAGAATTCATCCCATATACCTAGAGAGATCTCTAAATATTTCAAAGTCCTAAAAGACACTTAACAGTAAAACTATATATATTTAAGAAAATTCAATCTTTCACTAATGACGTTGAAGATATTTTAGGATGCTACAATCCTAGACGTCACATTAAACATATTGGCCATCATTGTATTATAAATATTTTAAAGTGCTGGTCATGGTCATGGCGCTCTAGCCAATGAGATGTCAGAGAAACTAGCTTTTGCTGTACTGGTCTGTCCCATCAGAACTCACAGTCTGTACAAGAATATAATCCTATGAGAGCCTACCAAAATTATAAAAATTCTGAATTAGTGAAACTTTGACTCAATGTCATTTTTAGTCATATATAACCAACCTGGACATACAGAAATTCCTTTCTAATAGTAGTGCTAAAATTCAAGATGGATTTTTTAAAATGGCAAATCAAATAATCACTGCAGAACATAAACAAGAGAATTAATATATTCTTTATCCAGTAAAGACAAAAATCTGCCTTGCTGGATTGAATCAACGCTTTAAAAAAAAAATCACCCAGTAAGGATTCTTTGTCAGTGGAGTAAAACAATTTAATTTCAAATAATTTCATGGACTTCTTGATTTTGTATAATACATGTATTAGTTTTCTATTGCTGCTGTAACAAACGACTCCAAAATAAATGTCTCTCTAAGCTCAAATTGAGGTTTGCAGGTCTGTGGTCCTCCTTGGAGGTTCTAAAAGAGAATCCCATTGGCTTGTCTTTTCCAGTTTCTAGAGGCTGCGAGCATTCCCTGACTCATGCCCCCTTCTTCACCTGCTGCGATTATTATTATTATCATTACTCTTGTTCTAATGAGAAGGTAAAAATTTTTTAAATGGTTTAAATTTGGATCCGATGATTACACCTTCTTTCAATAGATAAGTCAATTTACCCAGCCTCTGACTTCTTTCCATTCATGTTTGCACAAATTTGACACCAGCCAATTGCTTTGCTACCTTATCCTTAAGTTTATCACAACCCAGTACACTATAGACTCTACAGTGAAAAAAGTAGTAAATTCCATCGCGGCAATATAACATATACTATTATTATATTTCATATATGGTATGGTGATTTTTTTTTTTACCCTGAGGATACATCCCAGACCACAATAAAACCTACATAAGGAAATACTATTTCACAAACACTGACTTCATACACAAATTTTTCAGGAAGAGAGGTATTGGTAGAGTAGATTATTAGTGTCAGCATGGGTTTTGGAGATCCACATGCCATTTAGGAAAGATACAGAAGAAAGTTGGCCCAGAGATCTTTACCCAACTTGCCTGAGGTCAGCTGGCTAATCTGAGACAGAGTTGACTCCTAATAATAGTGATTATTTTTCCCATAATTATGATGCTGTTCACCATACACATAAAACAGAGTCAGCTAGGGCTGTCATCACTTTAACACATTGTAAATCAACAGCTTTGCTAATTTACACCTCAAAGGATTGTATCATTCTGTCCTAGGACAATACTTAGCCTAGCCAAGGATCAAATCCTACTGAGACCTTGTATAAAAGATACAAAATGTATAAATGTTACATAATAAGGAGAAACAATAAAAAAGGATGACATAAACCTAAACTGATATTGCAGATAATTTCCTTAAGTCAAAAAACCCTGAAAATATGAACTTTTTAATGATAAAAACACTGCTTCTTTTTGGTGGATTAAAATGAGAAGAGTACAGCACTTTTTAAATGGATTTTCTGGGAGAAATGAAAATGGTTTAGAATCAGGACAGTTTGAGGAACATCATCGTGTCAAGAGTTTGACATATTTATTTATTTAAAGATTTTATTTTTAAGGACTCTCTACATGTAAATGGGGCTTGAACCCACAACCCCGAGATCAAGAGTCTCATGCTCCACCAACTGAGTCAGCCGGGTGCCCCATGAATCTGACATATTTAGAAATTTTGTCATTTTCCCCAAATATTTTAATATCTGTTTATAAAAATATATGGTAAACATACCTACAGCCTTAACCTAATAAACTACAAATATTACTCTGATTTTTAAACTAACTTCTTTTAAATATTAAATATATACAGTTTCCTTCAGACAGTAGGATTGAATTCTCTTTGCTAAAGTTACAGGGGAAAGCCTCTTAAGTTATCAACAGAACTTTGTTTTTTTGGTATCATAAAGGAGAATTAAAATCAACTTACTTGATGTAATAGGGCACTTTATTATGTGAAATGGATCTTTGCCATGGCAGCTGGACTGAAGCTAAAGAAACAAAGGGAGGTTATTGGAAACACTGCTCACCCAAAAGCCTTATGCCATAATGCAAAACAACTGAACACATTTTATAGCCAATTCAATAAGAACTGCTCTGGTGTTTGAGCTGGATTCCTATAATTATGAAATCGGCAAGGCTAAACAAAGAGTGGCTTTTTAAAGATTCATTTGAAGCAAGGAATGAAACAACACAGGTTCAACTTCAAATGCCACCTCTAACTAATTGAACCTGTTGCTAAAAATACTTTTCAAAATCAAGTTTTACTGTTTATAACCACCCCAATTTAAAACTTAGTGCTACCCAGAAAATGGACTCTGTATATATTTTTGATTAAGCTAAAACCAAAATTAATTTGATCTGGTACATCCAGATTATGAACTAGATTTTGCAAGACTGAATTCTCCAGATCATTAATAACGTGCTTTACTTTACTTCATAGGAATAACTATCTAGGACAGCTGGCATTTAAACAAACTCATTTGTATGAATTTTAAAAAGGAAAGATTAAGATAAACAGAGGCAAAGGGTTGTAAAACTAAACAAAACAAAACAAAACAAAAACACAAGGTAATTATATGGACAGAAGAATCCCAAATACTTACTTTCATCTGAAATGCACAGAAAATACAGTTTCCTACTTTTACATTAGATATCACTATGATTGAGATTTTATGTTTTGTTTTAGGTATTTATTTTTGTTGAGGTACATATTTCTTACAATTCCAGTTATTCTTTATTTATAAAAATATACTATTCTTTTATAATTATTTGAAGACTTATTTAAGAAGAGTTAAACATGTAAAGCTAGAGCTACTAAATAAACCAATAAACAAGCAATTCAAACAAATCTTTGCAATTATCACTAGGCTCTCATAGAGCCAGTTGTCATCAATGTTTTTT
Source organism: Ailuropoda melanoleuca (assembly GCF_002007445.2). Taxonomy (NCBI): domain Eukaryota; kingdom Metazoa; phylum Chordata; class Mammalia; order Carnivora; family Ursidae; genus Ailuropoda; species Ailuropoda melanoleuca. Next base: position 89,495,076 of record NC_048227.1, on the reverse strand, counting down.
TTTTTCTGAATTTCATGTCATATTAATGTCTTACGAAAATATAGCATTCTAAACTTTGCAAAGCCTTTTCAAATACATCTATTGATAAGGAAGCCAACAAATCCATATTAGAGCTCCAGCTGATACATAAGGAACTAGATACTCAGAAATGACAGAAATTGCCCCATAAGGAAATGGCCGAGCTCAGACGTGATCTCAAGATTTCCGACCACTACTTCAGCAATTTTTCTCTTCAACAATTCTTCTCTTTAAAACATGTGAGCACTCCCTTCTCCAACTATATCCATGAAAACATAAAAGGGTGATGGAAACGTGGAAGTAGGTATAATAAATTTCTCATTAAAACCAATGAGTTGGATTTTTATTATGAAAGAATGGTTCCTAAGGGAAAGTGTAGGGTTTCATCAATACTAATAGATAACTAATCCTTAGAACTGTAAATAGAGTCACAATTATTTGTGAAATTCCTCTTTAATTTGGCCTTAGCACATAGCTTAAATTAAGTTTTAGAAATCTGAAGTAAGGGCGCCTGGGTGGCTCAGTCTTTAAGTGTCTGCCTTTGGCTCAGGGCGTGATCCTGGCGTTATGGGATCGAGCCCCGCATCAGGCTCCTCCGCTGGGAGCCTGACTCTTCCTCTCCCACTCCCCCTGCTGTGTTCCCTCTCTCACTGGCTGTCTCTCTCTCTAATAAATAAATAAAATCTTAANAAAATCTTAAAAAAAAAAAAGAAATCTGAAGTAGTTCATACCTAATGAAGAGACTGTAAACTTATTTACTTTATCAACACTGATGGCGTCCCCACTTTAGAAATGTACCCTTGGACCCCGTATATTCCAGGAAGGACTATAATCACTCAAAGATAGGCTATCTAAGGGCTCAGGTGTGCAGAACAGAAAACATANACATGAGTTGGATTTTTATTATGAAAGAATGGTTCCTAAGGGAAAGTGTAGGGTTTCATCAATACTAATAGACAACTAATCCTTAGAATTGTAAATAGAGTCACAGTTATTTGTGAAATTCCTCTTTAATTTGGCCTTAGCACATAGCTTAAATTAAGTTTGAGAAATCTGAAGTAGGGGCGCCTGGGTGGCACAGTGGTTAAGCGTCTGCCTTCGGCTCAGGGCGTGATCCCGGCGTTATGGGATCGAG
>NC_048227.1:89474694-89493807 GCF_002007445.2 Ailuropoda melanoleuca | reverse complement strand
AAAAAAAAAAAAAAGAAATCTGAAGTAGTTCATACCTAATGAAGAGACTGTAAACTTATTTACTTTATCAACACTGATGGCGTCCCCACTTTAGAAATGTACCCTTGGACCCCGTATATTCCAGGAAGGACTATAATCACTCAAAGATAGGCTATCTAAGGGCTCAGGTGTGCAGAACAGAAAACATAGGGCGGGGGAAGGGGGAGAGAAGGGGTGGATCATAAGGACTGGAGGACAGGAGGGGCAGGAAATGACTAATTCAGATTCTTGAAACTGTGAAAATAGAAAAACCTGACCTTGAATTGAGGTAAAGCAGATTATCAACCATGACAAAAGATTAAGGGAAAATATAAATGTAATCAATTTAGTTGGAAGACAGGGTATTACTTCAGTTTTCTCTATTATTATAGATACAAAGAAGTTACCATAATTGGGAAATAAACTGTACCTTAAGTTTTAAACATTTATATTGAATTAAGCAAACTTTTCTGGCACATGTTTGCCAGCAAAAATAAAAAAGAAATTAATAGTGAAAGTGTCAGTGCCAAGAACTGTGCAAGGTGCTGTGAAACTCACTGTGCTTTCTCACTTAATTTTCAAGGCAATCAGAAAAAATAAGTATTATTGTAGTAATTTTAAGATAAAGAATTAACTTTCAGGAATCTACAGGTCTGGCAAAAGGCAGACTTAATATTTTAATCTTAATTTGGATGACTCTGAATCCTACATTCTTTAGTTTCCTCAGCAGTGAGTGATAAACAAAGTAGCAGCCCAAATTACTTAAATAAGATCTCATAAAATTAAACATTTCAGTGGGAGAATATTACATAAAAATGTACATATATGGTTTGGCTACATCTGGTAATACTTGACCGGAAAAGCTAAGTATGATAACAGTGAACCTGATAAACAAAAGCCTCCGATTCATGGGGAATTATTTTTTTTTATTGCTAAAGATACAAGTACATTTTAAATTAATAAATACATTTCAAGAAGAAAGACTAATTAGAAATCTTAAAATTTTAAAATGATTTTTTTTTAAAAGATTTTATTTATTTATTTGACAGAGAGAGAGACAGCCAGTGAGAGAGGGAACACAAGCAGGGGGAGTGGGAGTGGAAGAAGCAGGCTTCCCACGGAGGAACCTGATGGGGCTCGATCCCAGGGATCCAGGATCACGCCCTGAGCCAAAGGCAGACGCTTAACAACTGAGCCACCCAGGTGCCCCTGAAATTATTTCTTTATTGTGAAAAAGTTCATAACCTTTGCTTATGATACAGCAATGATGATATGATACATTAGTTATTAGGGCCGATGGTCCAGTGAGAAACCATAGCTAAAGACAAATTCAGTCTTGCTCCACATCAGAGACTTATCAATTATGATCAGATTATTACAACTCATAACCAATAAACAATATTGTAATTAATCTTAGTATTACTTTTTGTACATTTATCTAATATAGGTAAATATATTTGTAACAAAGAATTTGGCTCCTTGAGGGAAAGTGAAAGAATATGCTCATTCGTTCAATTAACAAGAACAATCAAATTTATTAGTACTTACTAGAAAGAAAATGCTGAGAGGATGGCCCAAAATCTCTATGGGCTTCCTGAAGCTGTTTAAGGCGATCATCCACAGACACCTGCACATACACATGCAAGAAATAATTTGATTTGAAAACAACGACTTTAATAGTATACTTAAGTATCATACTACACGATGCTACCACCCAAGATATGATGGCGTGTATAGACTCCTTCTGTATCTCTGGCATCAAATGACTGGGATTAAAACAGACCTCTTCTGGTACCAAGTGACAGCAAACAGCGCCAGGTATTCTTCTAAGCAGTTTATACAAATTAACTCTTAACTCTCACAATCACCACACTGGGGAAATATTATTTATTATCACCGCTTTACAGATGAAGAAATTGGGAAGCAAAGAGGTGTCCAAGGTCAGAAGTTAGTACATGACAGTCCTAGCATCCATACCCAGCTAATCTGGTTCCAGAAGCTGTTGCTTTGCTGTTACTCTAGTGCATTGCCTTGAAAGCAGTACAGCTCGAAAGCATCTCAAGTCAAGCCAGTGGCTACTTATCTCTCTCCTGTAAGGAAGGTGGTGGAAAGTGCCACAGAAAGCAAATGAAAAAGAAGTCTAAAATACTCCCAGGGAAAAAACAGATAGATGATGACAGACAACTGGACAGACAGAAAGACAGGCAGATGACAGAGAGATCGAATTAGACGATGGATTGATTGATGGAGAGAGGTGGATGGAGAGTACAAAGATAGAGGAGTATGGGATCTCTTATTTGCCTCCACGTTTGTGTCCAATCATCTCGACTTGGGGGCATTCAAGTGTCTACCACTCATCAGTATACTCTCCGAATTTGTCCTCACAACTTCCAACGTTATTTCTCTACCTTATGAAAACACGGAGTTGGTCCACTGAGAAACTAAATGCAAATCAGTAACAACGGCACAAGTCCTACTGACACTTCATTTTCTTTTTCCTGGCCCTGGTCTCTGTAGTGCAAGTCAGCTGTTCCGCCTAGATTGTCCACCTTATTTTCAGCTGCCTTTAAATGAAATGTGTGTATCTCTGGCTCACTGGGCAGCTTTAGTTTCTCCCGGTTAGCTACTGAAATTGCATTAGCGAGTGCTTTGTTCATTAAAGCCAAGAAAGCACTCAATGCCACACTCTACATTCAGGAGAAGAGAAGATGCTAGTCCTAAAACATAGTGACATAGCTGTTGGCATAGATTCCTTCCAGTCTTATTCAACCAACAACTAACTTCTGCGCTCTAGCAGTTACAATGCTCAGAGATAAGGATAAGAGAATACATATCCTCTTTCAAGCACAATGTATTCCCCGATTTCTAATCTTTGGAGATAGTGATAACGCAAGCAGAAGGCGATCACGAGGGACCACAGGAATACCTACAGCAAGGTAATGAATTAGGGAAATGGAGCAAAAGGAAAAAAAAAAAAAAAGAGAAAGTCAAACACTTCTGTGTTCCACTCACTAGAAAAGCATGTATGAGTTTAACAGATTCTGCTTTACTATTCCCAGATTATTAACACTCTTTTCAAACATAGAAAAGACTGTTTAATACTATACACTCATTTCTTAAATCTTCATATTCATGAAGAACATATGAACCACTGGGTATTCAATGTTTGAGTAAATTCAGGAAACCTAGTATTCTATAAAATGGTATAGCTTTAAAACAAAATGTTTTTGTGTACCACCTCCAACTGCACATTTATCTCATTAAATCCTGCATTTTAAGCCCAAAATATAGAGGGAAATGCATAAGAATTATTTTTTCAATATTCCACTTAAATTATCTTGCTAGTTTTCAGGGAAATGATTATTACACCTGCGAGGAACTGGCCACTGAACATGACAAAGCTCTGCAAAGACTAAGCCCCAGACTACTGACTGGCATGTGTGGTGACTTGCAAATGCTGATACCTAATAATACTCAACAGGGTTCTTCTGGGTTTGGCTCTATTAAATCTGGGATGAGCAAGTAATATCTAGAGTCACTAAAACAACCTAGACCTAAGAGCTAAAGGTAAAAACACCCCAATAGTAGAAATGCCCTAGCTGGAAACAACGAACAAGATACCTAAATAGCAAACAGTGGAAGAAGGATAGAGATTTCTTAATTTTGCAAAAGGAAAAAAAAAAATACATGATTAAAGTAAGAAAAATGACTCCTTCATGAGCCATTATGGGAAAATGCTTCTGTGACCTATCATAGGTCTCAATTACTGTGATTTATCTGACCCTTTGCAATTTTCTACAAATATCATACGAATAGTACATCATAAAATTACATTAAAACCTATATTCATAAATAAGTGAGGCCTCTGGGTTCAAGATTGGAAAGACAGATACTTGGTGAAATTACACGCTACAAATCCATTATCAACTACAACTAGTAAAGGAGGAGAAAGTGCTGGTGTGCCTTAGAATAATCAGGCAGGGTTTAAGGACCAACTGTGTAAAGCTGGATCATGAGGAGGGATAAACTGATACCTGCAGAAGTTTCCATCGCATATTAAGGTCATCTAGCTGGCGAGACATCTTCAGAGATGGATGCAGGTCAAGTGGAGATAGCTGACTGGATAAATCATTCACTGTTTTAACTTTTAAGTTGATTGGTGCAATTTCTTCTCTAAATGCCTGGGAGAATAAAAAGAAAAATGATGACCTTGGAAAAACATAAAACAGAAGGCAGTATTTTGAACCTTTCTTCAAAGAAAATGGCAAGACCAGCTGAGAGGCCATTGACAACAGTTGTGCATTCAATGACAGCTCAGCTCAGGTCTTCAGCAATGGGGACCACCAGTCACAGAGTCATCCTTTGTAACCTGAAAGAATCTAAATAGCTGCATGAAGAGAAAAATCATAATCCAAACTCACTGAAAGGGTTGTGTATTTGCAAATCTACCATTTTATGCAATTTTGTCTGGAAAATGTTTGCCATTATTATCCACTTTACTAATTTCTAGTCTTACTCCTATTTTTCATTTTCTTTCATATTTTCTTTCTTTTTTCTTTCTATGGCTACCTTACTATTTTTTCATCAGATGCAACAACTTGATTTGAACACATTACCATTTAAAATTAAGTTAGAAGGCGGTCAGTAAGAACAACTTCCCTAACCACAAAACTTATGACTATTATATACTCGAGAGGTAAGTTCTGATCCTTTCAAATCATTATGATCATGTGGTTAGAGGAGGGGCAGGAAGAGTAGTGTCTCTAAGAAAAGAGGTAAATGAGACTTAATGACAAATGCCACCTCTGGGCACAGGACAGGGAGATGGTACAGGTGGGATGAGGAAGATGTATGTGAAGAGGGAAAGAGAAAAACAAATACAAGATATTTGGAGCCAGTTACTGTAGTACGCCCTATGAGAGCAAACAGAATAATGAAAACAATAAGCTTTCTCCCTTCGCCACATAATTCCCTGACTCTATGCTCATGTTCCCTTTTTCCAACAAAGTCTTTGCCTAGATTCCATTCATCCTCCAAAAGGGTCAACTCAGGTGCCCTGCATCTTATTTCAGGGAAGATTTCCCTGAAGCCCTTCCCACAGCATTCTTGGCTGGAGGCCCCACTACATGCTCCCAACATTCTCTCTGCCTTCTGCCATACAAGCCAGTTGTTGGATATTTTAAATAACATTCCTCATCAGAGCTCTTAGTATATCCATATTCTTGATGTCCCTCAAGAAGAATAGAAGAGAACAGACACTCTCCAGTATTCAGCACAAAGTCTGCCATACAAGAGGGGAGAATTTGCTTCTATTGATGAAGGCCCACAAAAATGATATCTGAGGCACGATTAAGCTAGTATACAACTAGGAACAGAACTGAGATACTAAAAGAGAACAGTATATTGTGATTTCTTTAGTATGTCACAAAATCAGGGTTAACCATGTACCAAACTGAACTTATACGTATTAGGTGTTGTGAGCACATAGCACCAGCCCTCAAGTTACATCATTTCTACTATCCCACCCCTTAAGAGACAGGAATATGTCTACAAGCCTCCTTTCTTCTCCCTTTTTACCATACTAAGTTTAGTTAATGAAATATTATATATCAGAGTGCTTTGAAGACCATGAATTTTCACTGGAACACTGCAGTATTAACTTGGCTTCCTCATTATGCTTATAAAAAGAAAGCCTCTTTAACCACTTCCTTTCTTCCTTCTCTCTTCCAAAACCAGTTGCCCCATATAATTTCCCCTTAGGTAGTATGTATAGGCTAAAAATAATCATTATGGTTGATAAAAATCAAAATAGTATTACGAATACAACTTTACTTCAAAAAGGAAATTAATTTTAGGTAAATCAGAGAATACGTTTCAGTGTTTCAAAATTCTGGAACATGCTCAAAAGCCATAAGAAGAAACTCAAGATGGAAAGTCAGAAGAACAGACCTAGAGCCAGAGTCAGCGTGAAAGGTCCACACAAAGGAGGGAGCAGTGTATAAATGACATTGGAAACAGTGACCATGGAATTCAATGTGTGTAAAGTGAGAAACATTGCCAGAACCCTGAAGGCACCAACATTTCAAAAATCAGGCAGAAGAAGGGAAGCTCACAAAGGCATCTGAGTTGCTGGAAAAAGGAAAGAAAAGGCTTTTAATGCTGTGATCATTTTTCTCCATGGCTGCAGATGCTGGTCTCTCATGGATGACAGAATATGAGCACAGACAGACCCACGAATACAGTTCAATGAGAAAAGTATTTATATGGTAACAGGCGTTCTAGGTCTAAAGAATGAACCACTAACATGAAAACATGAGAGAGAAGTGGGATTGAGGGGAANAATCAGTGTCTTTGTATTTTGTAGGTATCAAAGATTAAAAAGTGAAAGGCTAGAAAGTGTTCTTAGGTTTCTATAATTTTAAATAATAACAGCTTTATTTTAAAAGATGGGAAAAGTTTTTCAAAATTAGATTATAATTTCAAAACAGATTTTAAAAATCTTATAGAACATCAAGGAGTTTCAATTTTTCCTCTGTAAAAATAATGTTTTTCTCTTATAAGCCACAGGTGAAAATATTAAAAGACCTCTGACCAACAAGGTCGTTGGGTTTTGTTTTGTGGGTGTTTTATGGCAGTGAGGAATCTTTCTAATCAGAAAATTTATCTTTTGCTTTTTAAGAGCCTCCAAATTAAGGGGCTTGCAGTAAAGCAAGTTTTAAAATGGTTTCAGATCTGCTGTGTGTTCCAGGAAAAAGGACCAATTTATCATGTTTGGCTGCACTTTCCTATAGGAGAATAAAGTCTATGTGGTCTTCTTTGCTACAAAAACAAGAACATCTGCTAGCATTAAAGGTGCTGACTGGCAGCCTGCTGGCAGATGTGGAAAAAAACAAAAAACAAAAACCACCTTCTGTCGGAAATGTGTGTACTCTGCAAAGAAGAATGAGTAAGGATAATTTCAGGGCATTAAATTTATTTGATTGGCCCCAAAGATTTTGTTTTCCAGTTACTTTGACATATTTAATAATATTTAGCAATGGTCAGTACTTATGTTCATCTACCAACAGCTTCAGTGGGGTTTGGCATATACTTTAGAGGACATGTAAAACATCCCAGTCTTTGAATCCATTTTATTTGGTTTAATGAGACGTGGGGTTTTTATTTTCTTTTTTCTTAATAAGATGTGAAAATATTTTAATCCACAGTTTATTCCTTTCTCTTAAATATTAATTGTGTTTTTCCTGGCTTTCCACTTTAGTAGAGATTTGAACAAAAGGATTTGGATGCAGAGGTGGGTAATTTCTTTAATCAAATGGGATTAACAACTCCCAAACCTTCAGGTCTTTAACAAGCCCAGATGCAACTCTCCATTTTTCCTTCAACACTAATGATCCTGCATTAAAAATGGATGCTTTCAAATTCAAATGGGTACATTCTTGCTCCAACCAAGAGGCATTTTGTAGTCCAAAAATACCTACTATTTATAAACCACTGAACTGAAGATTTCCAGTGTTTAAAAACCATCTTTTAAATTGCAAGAAGTGTGTAACTTCCAAAGAACCTCTACTAAAAGGCTTTATTTTCAGTTCATTATTTGAAACTCAGATTCGTCTGTGGAAATGGTTCTCAGGACATCAGAACTGTAGGAAGAAGCCTATTTAATTCATAGGGCTCTGCACATTTATGTATATTTATAATGAAAGGTGGCAGACACCAACACTCTTTTAGTAGTGAAATTTTCTTAAGTTTAAAATTTAATATGTAACTCTTTGAATTCCAATGGCTGATAAAAGTTGTGCTTAATTCCATTAGTATGAGTGAGGTCTCTACAATGAAAGGGAAGAGCAAGAAAGAAATCATGAAAACTCTACCACTTACCAGCTGAGACCAAGCTGGGCTTGAGCAATGCCTGCGTTTTCACCATTTGTAAAATGGGCATAATAATACCTATCTTGTTGGGTTGGGGTGAGGATTAAGAGAGGTATCCATGTAAACTGGCTACGAACAGTTCTTGGCACACAGGAGGCCTCAATGTTTGTGCACAAAAGATACGTCTTTTGCAATACAAATCACATTCATGATATTGATACTGTCAGTCTAACACTTTCTGATGTTTCATTCTTTGACTCATGACTACTTAATATATACTTTGCTATGCTACCACAAACCTGACTACTGTATCTCTTATTGCCTAAATTCTATTAAATTTTTTCTGGATATGTTCTAGAATGTGGGAGCCAAAGGGGCTCTAGATCACAGATCTAGCATCCTTAATTTTCAGCAATTCCTGACCACAAACAAAATTCATAGCTAAACTAATCCTTCCATAATCTACTACAACAGTGAGAGAAAATTTGAACATAAGAGTCCCCAGTAAAACAGTATGTTTTTGATTAAATCTCTAAACCCAACTACCAATTTACAGGAAATACAGAGTAGAAAGGAACCTATCCAACTGCACGATGTGGATGCCATTCTGCAAAATCCAGGCTGAAAGAAATACTATAAAACAAACAATTCAGTTTCTTGAACAAATACATTGTAAAGAAAACATAAAAGGGATAGAGGGGAAATCTAGACATTAAAAAGGACTTTACGTTATATTTTTTTAAGTAATGAAGTGTTTTGGGACACAGAGTTGGGTAAAAAAAAGGATAAAGAAAAATAAAAGTACATTATTGTGAAAGACTCATTCGTTGTTATTTTGGTGGGGAGGGGGTTCTGATGGTGAGGGGCATATGGAAAACATCTGTCATGACTGGAAAAATCTCTCTATCTTGATTTTGGTGGAGTTGTAATGGGGTTGGCTTCATAAAATCCCTTATGATGATTTTTATATGTGACTTTCTTTGTGTTAGATTCAACAATAAAACATTTCTTAAAATCCTTTAACTGAGGCAGTGGGGCTGACCATGGTTTTCTCAATGTGGTCCTGCAGGGAGTCGATGAGTAAGTCTCCCACGGGTTTCCAGCCATTGCGCACAGCCTCCGCCTCCTTCATGTCAACGTCCAGGTCATCCATGGCGCCCTGCAGGTCTCTGAGCTTCTCCAGGGCCTTGTCCACTTGCTTTTGCCAATTGCTAGTGACTGCATTTAGACTTTCCCACTTCTCTTTGACTTCAGAGGACTGTTTGCGCATGGCCTTGGCAATTTTTTGGGCTCTCTCCTCAGGAGTCAATTCTGTGATTTAAAAAAAAAAAAGAGAATATTTGGAAGACTGATCAATAGCCAAGTGAAAACATCACCTTTTGACGAGTTTGCTACCAGGTTCATGGAGACACAGTTTACACGAGCCAGGGGAAGAAAAATTTCTCCATACTCCTGTCACCAATTAATTTCCTGCTACTTCTGAAAAGAAGAACATAGTTACTCAGAGTAATAAGTGACCCCGTGGTTTTGGTGACTTTTGAATTTTAATATATTTACAAACCTTGAAATGTAACACAATCCCTCAAAAAATAAGTTTTTCTTTAACATAAATTCAGCTCTATAAAATCCAAAGACAGTCTTTCATTTCATTGTCCTCAACCCAAATGGGAAGTATAATTAGGAGAGAAATAGCTTTCAGTTACGAGGAAAGACTCTGAGGAAACAAGATGAATTGATCGTATTCCTTAAAACAATAACTAAAGACAATCTATCTTAGATACTTCATCATTGCTGAAACTGTCTGGCAATTCACCTTTAATACAGGGCACTTTCTATAGCCTAGACGTGTAGCACGTCGACAAACATTTCAACGGGAAGACAGCAAGATTTCAAGGATCACCCCAAATATTTCATAGAGCAAAACAGCTTCCAGGATATCTGAAATAAAGTTAGACTTTCAGACAGGAAAGGGTAGGCATAATGCAAGGCCCTGCAGGAGCAGGAAGAAAGAGTAAGAGTCCAGAAGACAAGCAAAAGATACAGACAGAAATGAAAGTCAAGTTCAGAAACACAGAGATGAGAAGCTGACAAGACAAGGGCAGAGGAATCTGATGAACACAAAGCAGACACCCTCAAAGCCGGTTAGATAGCTCTCCAGCTAAACACTCCTGGACCTCAGTTCCCTCAATACCCAAGGGTCCCCCTTTCCTATCTCGCTGCTCTGATGGTTGTCCAGCTTGTCCTCTGAAAACAGAGGCCAGTCAGAAAAATACAATCAAGGTAAGCTGTAGATGAATTTAAGACAGAAATACTTGCTCTCTTTGTGATAATATCCCATGTTTTAGTACCAATCACATTAGCAACTCCACTTGACTTCAAAATATTTCAAATCATTGGTAAAGATGAACTGAAGCTCACTGAACTTCCTGGGAAGATGAACTAAAGCAAGCTCTCCTAAACCGTAACTTTCATATTCAATGTAAATTCGTCCCCCTGTATGTCTTTAGTATTATTTAAAAGTCAAGCTGAAGGGGACAGAACACATACTTTTATCTAAATTTCCAGAAAATTCTCGACATCAATATTTAGACTTGAAAACAGCTGTAATAAATCTCTAGGAAGTAGTGGACCATGAAGAGTTTAGCAGCCACAGAACTCCGCATTGCACGGCTGAAGTGCTAAAGGCTACGGAGAGTCGTGAATAATCCCTTGGCAACTGAACTGATTACAAGGAGATCCAGTGTCACGATAGGTAGATAGACTGAACCCACCAGAAAGGAAGAAATAAAGGAAAACAAGTGAATTAAACGCCCAGCCTCTACGGATGCTTGAGCTGGGATACAGTCCAGGACAACACTACTGGAGGAAAGGTATGTCATTAGGCAAACCTTATTTAAATCCTAACTAGAAAATGAGAAATATAGTATACTTACATGTAATGTATTTTATATAAACATAAAATGCTTTATTTGTATATGCCTTATTATATAAAGCTTATCTATAAATAATATAAAATATACAAAATAAATAAATGCTATTTATGTGAGATGAAAAAAAAAATCATCCTTAATTGCCCCATGAGAAAGGGAGTGGTCAATTTTATGATGGCAGCACCTGTGTTTGTTAATTAGTCACTTGGGCTTTTTCAAAGATCTATTTTAAGCCTCGTGTTTCACTGGCTTTTGTAACAGAAAAAGATACAGTACTAATTTCTGAACAGACAACTTAATTATGATGATTTTTCCCCTGGATAAAGTAAAAACTGTTTCTGAGTCAGTCACTGAATAACCTGGCAGGGAGACACACGGCGTCTTTGTCCTGTGACAAAACACCCGACATGGCTGGGACATTTTTGTCTTCACTTAATATAAAATCTTTTGATTGAGCAGTCCTTTTGTGGTATTTATTATATAATCCCTACTCAAGCAGCTACTCAGAAGAAAAGAAAAGCTCTATGTTCAATTCCCCATCTGTTTGCCAGAAAGGATACATATTAACTGATCTCGGAGTCAGAAGAAAAGTGCCTCCTATTACAGCATCAATCTGTTTAATGCATACTTTAAACCAAGAACAGAGGGAAGTGCAAAACCAAACGAAAACTTTCCAGAACATTTGTGAAACAGGTAATAAGCAGCAACATATAAAATACCATGTTACGACAATGTGGGGTAAAAGAATAGAAAAACAAATTTAAAAACAGCGAAAAAAAAAAGCATAAAAGAAGAAAACAATAAAGAAATATAATTACATTTTTAAAATCCTCTAGTTATTTGAAAATCAAAGGACAAAGTTTCATTCTATCTGAACAGATTTTTTTGTCGTAAGTTTTAAGACCCTTATGCAGGAGTAGAGAATCTTGTGGACCCAGTGGCTCAGAATTCAGGGGACATACTAAAAACCCCTCTGCAAGTCTGTTTGCCTGTTGGTTTTTAAATACTGATCCCCAGAGGCCCTACCCCAAAATACTAAGAGATTCAGATTTAGTTGGTCAACGGTGAAGGGCAGCGTGGATATATTTCAAAGGCTCCCCTGATGACGGTAACATGTAGCCAGGATGGAGCACCGCCAGCTTCTGGGCTTACAAACTGACTGCTCTGGTCCCTGCTGCTGAAGCTGGAGTATTTCCACTCTGGTGAGTTGTTGTGTCATTCCCAAGCAGTGGCAGGGCCACTAAATACTGAAGGCCCTGAGAGCAAATGAAGCTCAGAGATAAGAGGGTAATCTAATTTGCATTTGAAAAGGCAGTAATAGAGGCTAATCTGAGAGAAGGAGGAAACAGCAGGATAAAACCAAATAAATTTACTGACAATTTTCAGACCAGAAGAGCTTTTTCTGTCACTTTCCTATTCCCTGGTGTGTGTGTTTGTACACGCACGTGTGTCCTCCTCTGTGGATTTTTTTTGAGCGGCAGCACTCTGTTTCTCCATTCTCTTCCTTTCAGGCCTTCCCATTTAACTGACCAAACATTGAGGGTACAATTATATTTACTTTCTATATTTATATTATATATTTATATATAATATATAAATTACTTTTTATTATAAATATTATTATATTAGTTTCTTATTTATGTAATTTAAAATAGTGATTTCTTTATTGTGTTACAATAGATAACTATCTTTTAGGACAGAATTAATAACTATCTTTTAGAAAGAAGAGAGAAGAAAAAGAAGACACAAGAGAATAGAAAGCAGTGATCGATCCTGAATTTTTTTCTCTTGTCCAATTATCTTTATTCTTCAACTACACCAATTAATTGGTGGCATTTATACCTCACTACCTTCTACACCATGGAGAGAAAGTCTGCCCCATGGTTCCCTGGAATGCAGGTGGAAAACAAAGCTGGATCAAGTGCGGAGACTAGGGCTGGGGCCAGCCCTGACCCCATCATACCCTTTACCCCTAGGAGAGCTGAATGACCTGCTCATCTCACTTTTATCAAGTGGGAACCTTATTTTCTCATGCTGGGAAAACATTTTATACCAAGGGCTTCTTTTACCTCTAAAATTAAATTCTATAAGAAAGTGAAAGCCACCATACCTCTCAAAGAAATCTTGACAGTAAAAAGGAAAACAATCTCCTTATGTGTGCTTATAAAAAAACATTTTACAATAAAAACATTAAACCGTATGTTTCTCCTATGAAATAATATTGAACTCTTAGAATCAGCCCAGTTGCTTTAAATAAAGATCTTCCATATTTATTGTATGTTCTTTCTAAATATGAAATTGACATTTATAATCTCCATTGTGATTTTTTTATTCATAGGTTCTAAAGCCTTATGTCCTTCATGTTTTCTTTCTTTCCATCTTGGTGCAGCAATGCCTAGTCTAGAGACCAGTATATCCTCAATATATAATTAGTGAACTGAGTTGGGCTCAGCGGAACTTTTAGCTTAACTCTTTACTGAGAATACTCAACTTTATAACTTCAAGTGGAAATCTTTCCACTTATTTTTCCTTCCTCCTCCCTACACCCATATTAAGTGATTACAAAAAGGTTTTTACTGTGAAAGAGAAGGATAAACCTTACAAAGTTATTTTAAGTATGGTAATTCCAAATATCTTATTTGTACTGTTTGCTTTTTTTTTTTTACATGTATCTATAATCTTGCATTTCACCAAGTGATAAAAAGGAAATATTAAGACAAGCAAATATAGGGGGGAAAAAAAACCCAAAACCTTCCAGAGTAGCATTTTCACTTCTGGCCAATCTAGTGCAAGGAAAGATTAGGAGATCATATGCCAGTTCCAACACTAACAAGTTATGTAATCATAAGTATATTCCTTATCGCTTTGAACTTCAGTTAATAACTATAAAGCTACTGGCACATGCCTGGCACACAGAAGCATCTCAACAAAGGTTAATTTCTTTTATGATTCCTTTTATGATTTTATTACTAAGTCTGGGAGGCTTAGACATCTCTAGGGATTTTTACATAAGCAAACCAATAGATTAGCCAACAAGAATTCACGGGAAAAAAACAAAGCATCCCCATATCTCTAGAGATTCGACTTACTCTTACTCTCTCTCTTTACCTGCCCTCCAATTCTCTCTCTTTCCTTCATAACCAAAAGATGCTTCTAATTAAAATAATGGGAAATATATTCTCTCCACGTTTTCTGATTACATGATTAAGATTAACTTAATCCCTCTGATGATCACTGTTTAAGAGGACTCCACCCATTTCCTATTTTGCATGATGATAACAATCATTATGAACTAGATTACGAGTATATCATCAAGGGCCATCAGCTGATTACTGTAATATTTCTAATTATGTTCATCGAAAACATTGTAAGAGTGACAATATTAAGAGGTTAGCCAGACTAGACTAACCTGCTAATGTGTAGCCTAAATCTTTCAGTAGGAATAGCATAAAGATGATATGAATCCATCCATGCTGCCAAGGGGCTTCTCAAATCCTCAAGAAAAAAAAAGGATACATTTAGAGAAAAACAAGAACTCCAAAGTAAATACCTTTAGGGAGTATCTTCCACATGCAAGGTCTTAAGAGAGGGAAGGAAAATGGAGAGGAAACTAGAAATGCAGAGCACACCGTGGAGGGAGATAAATGGTTCTTCTGATCAGAAGTTAATGGAGGTAGAACCAAAGTCTGGACACTTTGAAGTTTTACTCTTCCTGTAAAGTGGCCAAAGTAAATAAACCCAGCATTGAGCTGAGGAAGAAGTGAGGGACAGATCATTAAGAAAATGAACTTCCAAGGAAAGGAGCAGGAGAGATGTTCTGGAACAGACCTTGCTAAGCAACCTGAGATCCAGCTTTCAATTTTCTGTAACTGAATATTCCCTGAATTTCCTCATACTAACGGCTGTTTTGTAATTTATTCAAGTCATTTATGAATGCTGGACAGTAGCAGACGTGTCTCTGGGGCTGGGGGATGGTACTGGGAAGAAAGAAGGGAAGCTGGGAATGTAAACTCCAGGATGGGAAGGATGTGCTTCCTTCACTATTGTATCCTCAGTATCTAGAATACTTAGCCATTCCTACAAAAGAAGTTAGGTACGTCTTATGTTTATGTACTGCCATAGAGAGTTTAACTAAAGAGAAGATTTTATGCCTTTGCTGGCATGAAACTTTTTTTAAAAATGGCAAACCCTCTAACTCACTCACTCTTGAAGATTCCAGCTTTCAAGAGGAACACCAAAAACAACAAGATAAGTACACCACCCCATTAAAAGAGTTTAGTATCCTCCTATTCTTTATGTTTAAAAAAGGAACATCCCAGATGTTGATTACAATAAAATAAATACATGTAAAAGACTGCCTTCTTTTTTTATGAGGCAAATGTAATTTATGGATGGTTGCAATAGTGATTAGAGAACATAGCAGATGGTGAACAATTAATTTAAAATGTTGTGCCCATCAAACTAACCTTTGTTATTCTATAATTCTCCATCGAGAATGTTGATTTATTTAAATTGGATTTCATCACTATGGCATTCATTATCATGCAAAAAAGTTTTTGAAATTTTTACCCAATCAGTGGGCTTAGTCAGCCAACTCGTATATTTTAGGAAAGCTGAACACTGGACTCATTACATCCATACGTACATTATAGAACTTTAATTGGGGAAGGATCGCATTGCTGCTCTGTAGTTAAGAACACTAAAAAAGAAAGCAACATTATATTTTTCTGTGCTTTTTCATGCATTACAAGATTACTAATCTAATTTGGACTTGAGAAGCTACTTAAATTATTGTCTTGGTCTATAGGCCTGAAAGCCATTATTTACCCTTAGGTTTTATATGAAAATTAAAAAGACAAAGTCTGATATTGCCTAACCACTTTCTCCCTTGATGCTAGGAAAACCAGTGAACTGGGATGCCATTCTATTAAGCAGCCTGATATTTCAGTAAAGAAAAAGCAACAGTAGGGGCGCCTGGGTGGCTCTGTTGGTTAAGCGTCTGCCTTCAGCTCTGGTCATGATGCCAGGGTCCTGGGATCGAGCCCTGTGTTGGGTTCCTTGCTCAGCAGGGAGTCTGCTTCTCCCTCTGCCTCTCTCTCCCTGCTTGTGCTTGCTCTCTCTCTGTCAAAAAAATAAATAAAATCTTTAAAAAGAAAAGAAAAAGCAACAGTAAAGGGAAAAGTAAAGAGTTATAAGATGTATTTAATTATTATACCAAATTTCTTTAAAGTAGAAGAATATAGAAAATTACTTCAACTAACTAGCTGGAAGCACTTCGGATTATGGGGGTAACGAAGAGGGTACCCCATGGTGGTGAAGAGCACCAAGTTCAGCAACGAAGGCCAACAATGCACCTCGGCTCTGTCACGAGTGACAGTGTGCTCCTACGTCTCTCTAAGCCTTTGTTTCCTCATCTGTCAAATGGGCAGTAACAGTATTCACACCTCAATGAGTTGTTACGAGGATTAAAGGAAACAAGGCCTGTGAGGTGCCTGGCACACTGTAAGCGTCTGATCAAGGTTGCCTTGTGAACGTGTATGTCTACTAACATTTCTCTCCCTTCCTCCTTGGGCATTAATTCTTCCTCCATCTAACATGATGTCTATAGCATGGCCATGCAAATCCCGGTAGACCCTGAGCTCCACGTTACTCAAGCTGAGCCCACCAGAGCCCTTTCCTGTAATGGGCTGGATCTAAGGAAGGGCTGTCCCTCCCTGGTAGGAGGTCATGAGGTAGATGGTTATAGGACAGCTAAGAAAATAAAAACCTGTAGAGAGAGACAGAAAGGAAGACAAAGAGAAAGGGCTTCTGGGTGGCATTCCAGTCCATGTGGCTGGCTGTGACCTTGCCCTTACTATAATTTGGCTATGGGGGCTAATACATTTCCCCTTGTGTCTTTATTTATGGAAGTTGGGTGTCTGCCATTTACTATGATTAGGGTTCTAATTAATAAAGCTGTTATTAGGAAAACAAAAATGCCCTGGAAGAAACACCCATCAGTTTTACTAGCCTAATTACTTAGGCTATAATGTGTAATTTGGTCTCATTTTATGAGATGCAAGGAAATAATTACTGCCATCTTTTTCTGTAAACTTAAGTTATACTAAGAATCAGTATAAAAGTAACTTCTACTAAACTATATGATAATTTCACATTTTCACTCATTTAATGATCATGAAACTTTATTTGCACAAGTTTGCTAATATTGACATAAAATGGACTGACACAGTGGACTGAAAAATGTCATTTATTACTTCTTTGTTACATCATATATAAGATTTCACATAGGAGAAAAATGTTCCTAATAACTGTCTTTCTAAAATATTATGAAACATTTAATAATTAAAAGAAAACAGTATACCCTGAGTTAAAATATTACCTACTAGTAAATATAAATAGCCAGCTGTCAAAGACCAAAGAGGAAAAATATGAATCCATAATACTTTTGTATCTGAAAAAATGATTAACCATTAAAAATCACACGTACAGTCATACATAACTATATAAAGTACACACACATACACATATAAAGTAGAGAAAGAATACAATAAACTAATAAAGGTCTTTTTTTCCAGAACTATCATTTAAATGAAACAAAATCAACTAATCAAGTATACCAGGCTGAAAAAGAAATAATGTTCAGGCAGCCTAGAATAAAATAATAGTTGCAGCAACAGTAACGTCTTTACTGGAATAATTTTTAAAGAAGACTCATGGGGAAATTGATGAATAAAATAATGCAGTCTTTTTTATCTTAAAAGTGAAAAGCTGAGAAGAGGAAAAGAGCATTTCTACACCTACATATACAATAAATTGTACAACTTTCTAAACATTTTTAGAGGTGAACTATCCTATAAAAGTGTTAGCAGTTTTACTTAGCAATTGATACCATAACCTCACATCATAAAATAGATATGTGTGTGTATGAGTGTGTGCCAGCATCTCTATGTGATGTGGAGAGAGAGATGTCAATGCAACAGCTCGAACTCCCCCACGCAAATCCGACCTTTAACCTGAACTGCAGGGGACAAATAAGTGAGAAGGCTCTTGTACTCCCTGATTATCTCGAGAGGTTTGGGGGCCAAAGCGGACTAAGCCTGACTACGGCTGAGTTGGCCGATGTCTGCACATCAACCTTCCCTCTGCAGCCATGTGGTTTCCAAAAGGAACTGGAAGCTAGGACTGAGAACAGTAAGGGGTAAAGGGGGGCTGGGGGAATAAAGGAGAAGCCAAGAA
Organism: Ailuropoda melanoleuca; assembly: GCF_002007445.2. Lineage (NCBI taxonomy): Eukaryota > Metazoa > Chordata > Mammalia > Carnivora > Ursidae > Ailuropoda > Ailuropoda melanoleuca. The sequence goes on along the minus strand of NC_048227.1, from coordinate 89,475,754 downwards.
ACAGCTGTGCAGGGTTAAGAGACTCTAGACACTGAAAGTGGAGAAGGAGCCAAGTCAGTGGCCAATAAGCAGAGAGAGAGAGNTGATCAAGATTAGAGCAGAGATCAATGAATTAGAAACCAGGAGCACAGTAGAGCAGATCAACAGAACTAGAAGCTGGTTCTTTGAAAGAATAAATAAGATCGATAAGCCACTGGCAAGACTTATTCAAAAGAATAGAGAAAGGACCCAAATTAATAAAATTATGAATGAAAGGGGAGAGGTCACAACGAACACCAATGAAATAGGAAGGATCATTAGAAACTTTTATCAACAGCTTTATGCCAACAAATTAAACAACATGGAAGAAATGGATGCCCTCCTGGAAACCTATAAACTACCAAGACTGAAACAGGAAAAAACTGATTTTTTAAGCAGACCGATTAATTATGAAGAGATTGAAGCAGTGATCAAAAACCTCCCAAAAAACAAGAGTCCAGGGCCTGACGGACTCCCCGGGGAATTCTACCAAACATTCAAAGAACAAATAATACCTATTCTCCTGAAGCTGTTTCAAAAAATAGAAACAGAAGGAAAACTACCAAACTCATTCTATGAGGCCAGTATTACCTTGATCCCCAAACCAGGCAAAGACCCCATCCAAAAGGAGAATTACAGACCGATATCCCTGATGAATATGGACGCCAAAATTCTCAACAAGATCCTAGCTAATAGGATCCAACAGTACATTAAAAGGATTATCCATTATGACCAAGTGGGATTCATCCCTGGGATGCAAGTGTGGTTCAACAATTGCAAATAGATCAGTGTGATAGATCATATCAACAAGAAAAGAGTCAAGAACCACACGATCCTCTCAATTGATGCAGAAAAAGCATTTGATAAAATACAGCAACCTTTCCTGATTAAAACACTTCAGAGTGTACGGATAGAGGGTACATTCCTCAATTTCCTAAAAACCATCTATGAAAAGCCTACAGCAAATATCATCCTCAAAGGGGAAAAGCTGGAAGCCTTTCCCTTAAGAACAGGAACACGACAAGGATGCCCACTCTCACCA
>NC_048227.1:89462754-89474616 GCF_002007445.2 Ailuropoda melanoleuca | reverse complement strand
ACTAGAAGTCCTTGCAACAGCAATCAGGCAACAAAAAGGGATAAAAGGTATCCAAATTGGCAAAGAAGAAGTCAAACTGTCTCTCTTCGCTGATGACATGATACTGTATATGGAAAACCCAAAAGATTCCACCCCCAAACCACTAGAATTTATAGAGCAATTCAGTAAGGTGGCAGGATACAAAATCAATGCCCAGAAATCAGTTGCATTTCTATACACGAATAACGAGACTGAAGAAAGAGAAATTAGGGAATCCATCCCATTTACAATAACACCAAAAACCATGCGTTACCTTGGAATTAACTTAACCAGAGACGTAAAGGACCTATATGCTAGAAACTATAGATCACTTTTGAAAGATATTGAGGAAGACATAAAAAGATGGAAANGGAATGGGAGAAGATATTTGCAAATGACACTACAGATAAAAGACTCGTATCCAAGATCTACAAAGAACATCTCAAACTCAATACACATGAAATGAATAATCAAATCATAAAATGGGCAGAAGATATGAAGAGACACTTTTCCAATGAAGACATACAAATGGCTAACAGACACATGAAAAAATGTTCAAAATCATTAGCCTTCAGGGAAATTCAAATCAAAACCACATTGAGATACCACCTTACGCCAGTTAGAATGGCAAAAATTGACAAGGCAAGAAACAACAAATGTTGGAGAGGATGTGGAGAAAGGGGATCCCTCGCACATTGTTGGTGAGAATGCAAGTTGGTACAGCCACTTTGGAAAACAGTGTGGAGGTCCCTTAAAAAGTTAAAAATTGAGGGGCGCCTGGGTGGCACAGTGGTTAAGCATCTGCCTTCGGCTCAGGGCGTGATCCCGGCGTTATGGGATCAAGCCCCACATCAGGCTCCTCTGTTATGAGCCTGCTTCTTCCTCTCCCACTCCCCCTGCTTGTGTTCCCTCTCTCACAGCTGTCTCTATCTCTGCCAAATAAATAAAATAAAATCTTAAAAAAAAAAAAAGTTAAAAATTGAGCTACCCTTGATCCAGCAATTGCACTACTGGGTATTTACCCCAAAGATACAGACATAGTGAAGAGAAGAGCCATATGCACCCCAATGTTCACAGCAGCATTGTCCATAATAGCTAAATTGTGGAATGAGCCGAGATGCCCTTCAACAGATGACTGGATTAAGAAGATGTGGTCCAGCAGCCATTGCTCCCTGTTGCCCTTTCCCCCTCTCCCGTCATTTCTATTTTGCCACATACCCACCATTCACTGGGAAACAAGTTAAACTAGTTACAACAGTGTCTAAAGTAAGAGTTAATACCTCTGAGAGAGCAGCTTTTCCATGAGTAAGAGTAGGATCTTCACTGTATAATTTTGGCTGCTCAGATAATTTTTCACACTCTGCCAGCTTCTCAATAAGTGAGAAAGATCACTAACGAAGGGAAGGGCTGAGCTCNCCACCCAGGCGCCCCATGGGCACAGATCTTGGTAACACAGAGAGATGGCAGGGAAGCACAGAGGACAGCTGAGAGAGGAGGACAGCTGAGAGAGGAAGGCAGCCAGGAAGACAGTGAGCCCTCGCCGACTGGGACAGGATGAGCAGGGGCTGGGTGGGCAAATAAGGAAGGAATCGGAAACCAGGTAAGATAGACCCCCAGGCAGAAAAAAACCAGGATAGGAGGCAACAGGCTAAAGGGAAGGAAGACCATTACCCGCAGAACGTCACGAGCAGCTGGGTGTCAAATGGACATTAGTTTGGAGCAGAGAGAGAGATGAGATGCCGCCACCCAGGAAAACTGAGGCCAAATCCCTGTGCAGCCTTGTGTGCCAGGGGAAGGAGCTCAGATGCCTGTCCAGGGGCTACTGGTGGTTTTTAAACCAGGGGAGCAAATGCCAGTTCTGAGTGTCAGATTTATCACGGTAGTTTCTATGTTGACGCCGAGATACCAAAGAAGAACTTACAATAGTCCTAACAAAAAAATGGCAAGGGCTTAAAGTAAGGCAGCAATATTAGTAATGATTTTTAAATATTTAAAATATACATACTTGAAAGATGGTAAGGGGCTAGATCTTAAAAGTTCTCATCACAAGGAAATAGAATCTGTAACTGTGTGCGGTGACGGATTTAACTAGACTTATCGTGGTAATTAGTTTACAAGCTATATATACATCAAATCACTATGTTGTATTCCTTAACCTTCTATAATGTTATACGTCAATTATGTCTCACTAAAACTGGGGGGGAAAGGGGAAATATCTAGTAGAGCATACCTGATGAGATTCTTTGTCAGCAACTTATCATTTGGCTGAAATAATTAATTTGCTTCTCTTTAATAGCATTTCTCAATTAACAGATTCCTGAGAGCAATTCATACCTGTAATACTCAGCAATAAAGTAAAATGCCACAGATTGCCACCCCCCCCACACGCACACTATAAGATAATTGATAATAGAAAAAAATGGAAAGAAAAGAGCTGGAAGAAAAAGGGTATTTCGAAAAGTTGTGCAGAGAAGTACTTTCTGAAATAGTTACTTAAAAGTAAAGATATGGATCCATTGTGTGCCCCTATGCACAGTACACAGAACATACCCAATAAATAACTGCTTATTAAATGGAATAAAAATTCGTTATATCATTTGTCCCTGCTCTATCCCTCCAACAGTGAGTACTTCAAGTAGCATCACAAAGGACAACTAATGTTCAAATGCTCTATTTCTGATAGCAGCTACATAATGCATGGTAAACAACAAAAGTATAAAAGCTATTATGGATAATTTTCTTTCATTTACTTTTAAAGTAGGTAAAATCAACCAGCATTGCAGAAAGCAATATCATGAAAAGAGGAAAGTATAAAAATTGCTAATCATAAAAAACCAAAAATGAAGAAAATCATAAAGTTAAATTGATGACTTTTTTTCTTGCCCCCCAATATGGTATTTGAAATGGGGCTTAGAAATATACCAAATGTAACAGCAAGATAAGAACTCAAAAAAGCAATATTATGGAACCCCTTAAACTGACTAATCACCAAGAAGGCAAATTTATAGCAAAGCGAAGCTTTAGTGATATAATAACACTTTTTTACTGCTACAAAGTAGCTTATTATAAAAATGTTGCCTCTAATCTCTGGAAAGTACTGGGGAAGCAAGGAGACAAGAAACGCAGATTTAAGGTGGACTTTAAGTTGGATAAGGTGAGATGAGCGAACTTATTTTTCTTCCAAGTTTAACAACAACAATTTTAACAGTGCCTTCTTTCTTGTTGTATTGAGTTGAAATGTTCTGTCAGACTTTCCATGTCCTAGGCAATCTAGACCAGACAGCACATACAAGCCCCTCGTTCCCGCCTTCTGCCCAGGCACACTGCCGCTCCGCTCCTCCCGGCTGCTGTGATGATGCTGTCCCAGTGTGGTCTTCCCTGTTCCCTGAACCTGCTCACTGCCCAAGCATTCCCACAGGTGCTCAGCTCACGCACACATTCATTCAGCAACCGTGCAGTAAGCACCTATTATGTGTGCGTGCGTACGCTGTGTGCGTGTGTGTGTGTGTGTAATACAGATATAACAAAATCCTCAGAAGGAATACTTCTTCAAAGCCAGAAATATCAATCACAAGTGATTTGCAGACCGTGGGGTTTGTTGAAAGGCAGAGACCCAGCAATGACTTAAGTTGCCAGTAGGCTGACTGGAAAGAGAAGGATGCTACCCACAGAAAATAAAAATGAATGCTAGGAAAGATAGTAAGTAAGCTGTGTGTGTGTGTGTGTGTGTGTGTGTGTGTGTGTGTGTGTGTACAGACACACATATAAAGCTAGGCTTAGAGGATTAAGAACATCATGATCTTGATGGGAAATTTATTCAGGTTGAAGCAGGGCTACTCTGATAAAGGCTGAGAAGGAAAATGGCTACTTGTCCCAATGTCTGCTCCAGTTTCAGCTACAAAGAAAGCATTTTCCAACTGTACTTTTCTTACAAGTAATAAATGCTTATGAATTATGCTGCCGGACACCGCTTGAGGCAGTCTTTCAGGTCTGCCTTCACTATGTGAAATGAATGATGAAAAATATTTTGAATGGCATGTTTGTTTTTAAAAATGCATCAGAGTGCTTTTATTGCCAACAGTGAAAAATCATAATAAAGATCTATGATGGCCCCAAATTCATCTCTTAAATTTACTGCGTGATTTACTATTATTTGCTAAGAAGGTAGTTACTGTTTCAATTTTCAGCCAAAGTACATAAATAGTACATGAATAGATTGATTTTAAATTAAATAAATTCTGTTGTCTGCTTGTAAAAGAAAGGTGTTTTATTTTAGTGTCTTATTTTAAAAAGTAATTTGAAAAAAACAGAAGCTTAAAAAAATCTTTATTTATATATACTGCATTCTAAATACCACTCCTCTAGTTGCATTTATCATGCAATTTGTTTGAATATAAGAAATATAAATTTTTCTTTCTCAAAGAAATTACTTTTAGTTATAGTATGCCTTTTACTAAATCGATTTATCTGCAGTTAATTTCCTTTTAAAATAAGGATATTGGTGTATACAGTCATTTCATTTTTAACGTAAAAATCTAGATATTTGTTAAATAATGACACATTTGATTAACACTGAGAAGAAAAATTGTAATATCTGATCTTGAAATACTGTAAGGAAATTTCCTACTTGAGTTCGGGTTTTTGTTCCCCTCACATGTGTTTTTATGACGTACGAAAGAAACCAATCTCACCTGTTTTTGATTGTAGGTTTCTTCTTGGTTCTTCAGGGGCCTCAATTGGCTGATCAGCCAGGAAAACTCGAGCTTGGTCTATAGCATTCAGAACAGAATACTCTTTCTCCTTTAACTCTCGTCTCAGGGCCTTTGCAAAGAGAAGCAAAAGTTGAATCTGTAACCTATTGTGTTCACCAAGTAATGAAACATTTTCAATTAGACCACAGACCATACTTGTCAAGGGAATGACTAATAACCACTTAAGCAAAGTCCGAAGTGAAAATACAAATTTTACACACATGAATGATGAAACATGAATAAAAGCAAAAAGATGATAGGACTTAAAGATGCAAAACAAAAATCTTTACAATTGCAACCTAAGGGAAATTGTTATAGTATATTTGAGCTTACACAAAATGTACTTTTAGGGTTATCACTTCGGTCAGATTGCTAAAATAGAATAGCCTGTTCAAAGATACCTTTTTCTTATAAGACTGACAAAAAAAATTACATCCAATAGTACAGAAGCAGGCAATTTCACAAGTAGTAATGAGATCCTCAGAAGTGTTTTACATTCTTTAGAATATATTAAAGAAAAAAACTAAGAGATGGAAACAAATTAAAGTACATGAAATCAAAACTAAACCAAAGAGAACACATAAAAGACAGTCTCCAATTATCTTCAAATACGTTCCATCTCTCACGCTGAGGCAATTACGATTTTTCCCTTGTGAGGTTTTTCATGCAAATTTATGATTCTCAGAACAGTCTGACTTTAGTACTTTTGTTCTTTTAAGTAGGGTTAAACTTTCACCTCTGCTCCCATAAAATGTTTGGTGATTAAGACTCTAATTGACTACAGTTTAAAAACAAAGCTCACTCACGGACTACTGCAAGGTAAGAGGAAATGAAGATTTTTTTCCTGTGCTATTTGAATACTGAAGCGAAATCAAAATTGTTGCTAATATTATTGTTATCCTCTTAAAATTATACACATAAACAGCTCCTGGCTCTAATATTTTCCTTCTAGTGCAGTTCCCTGATAATGCATTATGAAAACTTTGGTTTTTATTTTCTAAAATATTGTATTCTAGAACCATTTTAGAATCAATATAGTTTTTGCTTCTGAACACAACTATTTTTTTTAAATAGCATTTGGCATAACTATGTTGGGATGACAGGGTATTTGCAGACTAAATCCTCATCTTCTACAGTAAATAAAAGAAAAAAAAAATCTAGAAACACCAGAACAATCATCTCTGTGAAAACCAGAGCTAAACACCAGAAAAACACCAGTAATTAATTTTATTTTATTTTTTGTAAATATTTTCTTTCTTTATTTATTTATTTTAGAGAGAGAGAGAGTCAGTGAGCAGGGTGAGGGCGGGGGGAGAATCCCAATGCTGAACAGGAGCCCATGGAGCTTGATCCCAGGACCCAGAGATCATGACCTGAGCCAAAATCAAGAGTTAGAACCAAATGAGCTGTCCAGGTGCCCCACCAGTGATGAATGACAGAACGTTGGTTTTTCCAATAAGCACTGTGAATATTAGTTGACTTTTAAATGATTTACAATTATTATCTTGACAAAAAATTTTAATTAAATGGATAAAGTGAACAACAGCAAAAAAGGACCATTCTCTAAAATCCCTGGGTACATTTATAGCATCTATATAACCAGATTGTGAAGCAAGCACAAATCAGTAAATCCCCATATCAGTTAGCACCTGTGAGCATGAAATGACTGTGTGACAAAACCTTCACCATCTCTACTGAGAAGTATGGCTTATGAAGAAGTCCCAAGGTGTGACATTCAAGACAAATGAGATGATCTTCTGACATTTAAAGTTTCTGATATGTGGAAATAGAAGAGACATAAGAGAAATGGGGAAAATACATTTTAATCCAGAAATATATACACACATTTCAGGTCTGAAGCCTATCCTTTAAATTTAGATTATTGTGTTGTTATAGCAAGAAGCTCCAGATTGATGAAAATACTCCCAGAATTTACCTCCCAAAGCACCTGGAAATATAAAATGTAAAATAATGATATGCAAGAGCATGTGGCTTAAAAGCCAGCAGTGAAACATAGTGGGTAATGTAGCAGATTTATAAAAATTTTAGTGATCCAGAGTATTTATTCCCCCAAACCAAAATCCAACCAGTAAATGTGGGAGAGGTAAAGATTCTTAAAATAATGTGCAAGGGCTGTGCTAGATTTCTTCTTTCTGAAAGTGAAGTCCTAGACATGAACCCCTTTGATGCAAGCTGCTAAAAGGAAAGTGAAGGAACCCAAAGAACATCTCCTTCTTTTGGTTGATCAAGTAGGACGAGGACTCACAAGCAGTGTTTACAGACCTGGCACAAAAGGGAAACCAGGAAACACCAACTGGGTGATGATGGGGAAGGAAATTAAAAACTGAGAGAAGACAGAGCATAAAGGAATGTGACTCAGAGAAGGGAGCACAGAAGCAGGACCGGTCCTCTGGAAACACACAGTGATTACGGGTTATATTTCACAGAATGTGAATCCTGATCTCACGGTGGAGAAAGAAGATAATAGAATCCATATGATTTAGGTGTCTAGTGGTGCCCAAATGGGAGTTCTGGATTGTTATTAGCCCACAAAATGTGAAGTGGCTAGGGGTCTGAGGAGCAGAAATACCATCAGAGACATTTGTGTGAAAACTGTTTTTAGAATTTCAGACATCTACATGGAAATATGTATTTGTCTACAGAAAGGATACTTGGGAACACTAGCCAGTCAACTTCCTTCATGGCTGGAATTTTACCAATTTAACACAGATGCTCTCGTGCCGGGAGATTTCACTGGCTGGCTGTTTACTCTGCCTGGAAGGCTCTTTCCCCAGATATCCATGTGGTATATTCCTCCTCCCAAGAGGCCTTCTCAGTGAGGCCCACCCACCCATGCTATTTAATGTAGAATTCCACCTCTCCCATCTGCTACGTTTCCCATCACCTTCTACTAGGCAAAGCAGGTATTTAGTTATTATGGTTATTGTTTCTCATCTGTTTCTCTCGGATTAAATATAAGCTCCACAAGGTCAAGGACATTTTCTGGGTTTTTTGTTTGTTTGCTTTTTGTTTTTCACTGTGGTAAACAAGGCACCCAACATCACTGCTTTGGGACCTGGTAGAGGTAGGGGGATCGGAAATGCTTCCTTGTGGGGGTGGTGTCTAAACGGAGTCTTGTAGAGTGAGAAGAGTGCTTCCGAAGAGGAAACGAAACACTAGCAAAAGAACAAGGGAGTAGGACTGTGTGCACACTTAGAGAACTATAAACATTTAGTGCTGAACTGCTGAGCAGATTATCAGGTCACAAAAACCACTGTATGATGTCCTAACGAAGCATCTGAGACAACCAACAATGGGCACTGGGAAGCCACTGAAGAGCGGGACAAGATAGTAGGGGGCTATGACTGTCCAATTCACATTTCCGTTTTTCACAGTATCATTGTCAGGTCTCCCAGATTCATGAAAAACAAATCTGAGTCTGAGAATGCCTCACAGGACTGGAGAAACTATTTTCCTTCCTAACCACATGAAACTTCAGCACTTTTTAAAACAAGCTCTCTGCATAGGGCGTTGGCAGGGGACTGTCTCATGAACTCCTTTGATACGCCAAGAGAGGGAAGTCGAAGGGGCAAGTGTGGGCAGGTGGGAACCATGCCAAGTAAGTAAAAATGTAGGGCTCGAGCCCTAATGCCAATGCACCATCCAAATATCCCAGAGAAGAGTGTACATTTAATAATGCCTGTTTATATGATATTTTGCAAATTTAATTTTAGTATTCAATTTGTCCTATTTCAATTACATTTAATTGCATGTCAGAAATGGGTTTAACTTTCAACGGTATTATACATATAATCATTTCACCTCCCTTTACCTCTCAATTAGACATAAAAGAAAACCAGCATTTCCTAACCACCTGGTGAACATTCATGATAAGATAATTAGACCTTAACAGAGCTGTTTTGTATACAGAGCTACAAAGTGGCATTCAGCTTTAGGTTCTAATAGCACATGACTTATATATGGGCTGCCTTAAGTGAGTATAACATAATCTAATGGGAATTTTTCTATTTTAATGACTTTATATTTTCATTCAAAACAATTCTGTTCACAGGCAATAACAAGTATTAGCAATGATGTGAAGAAGTTTGAATCCTTATATACTTGCTGGTGGAATGATAAAATGGTGCAGCCACTTTGAAAAACAATTCGGCAGTTTCTTAAAATGTTAAACATAAAGTTACCATATAACCCAGCAATTCTACTTCTAGGTACATACCCAAGAGAACTGAAAGTATATGTCTATGTAGAAACTCATACATGAATGTTCATACCAATATTATTCATAATCGCCAAAATGTGGACACAACCCAAACATCAACTGGTGAACAGATAAACAAAATGTTGTCTATCCGTATAATGAGAGTCCTTGTCAGTAATAAAAATGAATGAAATACTGATGATCCATGTTACAATATGGAGGAACTTTGAAAATGTTATGCTAAGTGAAAAAAGGCAGACACAGAAGCCCATTACTATGAAATGCCCAAAGGGTAGCCTATAGAGACACATGGTAGAACAGTGGTTGCTTAGGGCTAGATGGTTAGGGGAATGGGGGAGTGACGGCTCATGGCTGTGGGGTTTCTTTTTGGGATAATGTTCTAAATCTAGATAATGATGATGGCTGTACAATTCTGTGAATATACTAATAGCTACTGAACTGTTTTTGAATTTTATGTTGTGTGAATAATATCTCAATAGTTACTATTAAAATAATAATTCTGTTCTTTCTCCCAAAAAAGTTCCCAAGGTAATCTGTTTATGTCTAACCTCTATCCCCACCCATCTGCAAAGGAGTAGCTCATTCTGTATGTTCAGTTTCAGAGTTTCCAGAGCACTTCCTATTTCTCCGGCATAGCTCATCCTGATATATTGTGACCATGCATCTGTCCCCTCCATTATATTGTCAGTCCTTCTAGGCTAAGGCTCACATCTTAATCACTAGAAATTCTCTTCAGTGCTTGCCTAAACATATATAGAAAGTACTCAATAAATGCTTAGGGAATAAGGAATAAAAGAAGGAATACTTACAGATTAAATACCAGGAAGGATTCCAAAATAGGGAGGAACAAAATATAACAAAGTCTCCCACATGTGATTATACTAAATTCGATATCCTAAATTACTGGATTCCAGTTAGCTCTGGATTATTTGAACTGTATACTTTGCAAATTACTAAGTAAATAATTTTTTGAGAAAAAGTTAGTTTTCTCCTATAATCTAATTATCAGAAGTATTTTTTGAAAGATTTTATTTTTAAGTAATCTTTATACCCACCATGGGGCTTACATTTACAACCCCGAGATCAAGAGTCACATGCTGTACCCACTGAGCCAGCCAGGCACTCCTTCCTATTAACTAATTATCAGCTAGTCAATACCAAGCATTTTACTTTATTGTTGATTATTGTTGAATTACTAGCAAAAATCTTTTTTTTTTCTCCCTAGATAAACAAGTAACAGATTTCACTGAAAGGTGTGGTATGTGCTCACTCCATCTTCCCCTTTTTTTTCTACATCCTAATCCATGAGGTAACTGTATAGAGCCCAGTTTCAAAACTACTGGAGTCATTAGACTGAAGGGTGACTTTGTTATTACTATTGTGCATTAAATCCATCAGAAACGTATTGGCTTAAAACAATGACAACTTATTATTCAAGATTCTTTGGATTGGCAAGTTGTCCAGCTCCCCTACTGATGTGACAAGAGATTACTCCTGCGGCTATAGTCATCTGTCATTTAACTGCGATTGCAAGTCCAAGATGGATTCATTCACATGTCTAGAAATTATTGTCAGCTACTGGCTGGAAAACCACAGTTTCCCTCTATATGGTCTCTAAATGCCCTGGAGGCTGGACTGGGTTTCTTCGAAACCTGGTAATTAGTGTTCCCAAAGAGTAGAGTGAAAGCTGCAAGATCTCCTAAGGCATAGACTCTAGAACAGCTCTGTCCAATCGAAATTCCTGCACTGATAAAAATGGTCTAAAACCATGCTGCCTAATATGGTAACCACTGGTGGCATGCAACATTTGGTAACTTGAACTATGATGAACTGAATCAAAGAACTGGATTTTAAATTTTATCTAATTGTAATTAATTTAATTTAAATATAAGTGGCCACATAGAGCTAGATAAGAGTTACCACATCAGACAGTACAGCTCTAGAATTTGCACTTCTGCCATATTCTATTTCAAGCAAGTCATGAGGCCCAGCATAAATTCAAGAGAATAGGCAAGTACAATGCATTTCTTGGGGAAGGCAACAGCAATGATCTTCAGCATAGGGGCTGAGATACAAAGAATCATGATTCATTATTATAACAATCTGCCACACAGGATAAATGGGAAAGGGAGGGCTGGGGGATCGGTAATATTTTATATAAGCAGTCATGGAAGGCATCACAAAGACAGTGATATTTGAAGAAAGAGCTGAAGGAAGTGAGGAAGCCAACCATAAGAATGTCTGTCAAAAGAGCAATCCGGGCAGGAGGAACGGCACATACAAAGGTCCTGAGGGAAGTGCTCGCCTGGCTTAGCAGGCTGGCCCTGTCAGAACTAGGTCAACAAAGGAGGAAGGTGACTGCTTCTGTAAAAATGTTTCAAATCATGAAAGTTAGAAGGAAGGAAGTCTTTGTGGTTGATAGTAACCACATACTTCTTTATATAGCAGACATCTAGTTGCCTTCCTGACTCAAGGCCCGACCATTGACCTAAGAATGCTGTGTGACCACCTTACCATAAAGATTACGCATTTTCCATTCTAACAGATAGTTCAAAGACCTCAATCCCCCCCAGGCAAGCAGGTGTGAAATCAAGCTCTGGCCCATAAGCAGTAAACCAAATCAGTTATAACAAGGAGGAAGATACAAAATAATTTCAAAAAACTAAAATTGAAACCGTATTTTAAAAGTTGCAGGCTCTGAAGTTTTTAATATAAGGAAATATGGTCTCGGATACCTCCGAAGTCAAGAATAATAAATGGAGAGCACAATGTCTCAGGGCCATAAGAAAATGTTCAATGTCTCTCTCATCCTAAGGTGGCATAAGAGTATATGATAGAATTTTCTTTTTTTTT
>NC_048227.1:89305926-89461596 GCF_002007445.2 Ailuropoda melanoleuca | reverse complement strand
GGAGAGGTCACGACCAGCACCATTGAAATTGCAAGGATTATTAGAAACTTTTATCAACAGCTATATGCCAAAAAACTAAACAATCTGGAAGAGATGGAGGCCTTCCTGGAAACCTATAAACTACCAAGACTGAAACAGGAAGAAATAGATTTCTTAAACAGGCCAATTAACTATGAAGAAATTGAGTCAGTGATAAACAACCTTCCAAATAATATGATAGAATTTTCCAACAACGATTTCCACCAAAATAAAAAGCTTAAAACATATTAAATTCATATAATCTGAAGGATCCTCCAAGCACAAGAGGAGACGGTAATTAATAAACCATGATCCTAACCCTCAGGGAACTTACAGTCTAAAGAGAAGAGAATGCCGGTCACAATATGGTAAGTGCCACAAATATTAGAGAGAAGAACAAACAGGACACTGAGGAAATAGAGAGAAGATGGAGGGAGGTGGTGAGGGCACAAGCAACTGGGTGTTGAAAAAGAAACTGGAATTAGATTAAAGGTAATTAAGAGAAAAGCAATTCAAGGAACCAGAATAAACGGGTAAAGAAACTGAGTCTCTCATTGTTTTCCCTGTTAAGCAGCTTCTGCATGCTCCTTTAAACTAAAGAAAGCTCTGGAATGTCAGATTAGTGAAGATCTGATTGAATATCAGAATTTAACTAGTAAAATCTCAGTGTTTTCATTCTCAACAGAATTTCTCCAAGCCCTAAGCCCCAGTTGGCAGAGCCCACCCTTCCTGTCACTTCTCTGCCCCCTTTCAGTCTCAGGGTACGGTTTGGCAGCTTACTAGTATCAGTGTCAGGCAGCAGAATCCATTGCTCCTTATTCAATTTTAAAGGCCTAAAGAGAGACACTCAATGATCCTCCTGCAACATCTAGGAACACTTCTCCCCACCTGCTATAATTGGGAAGGACGGGGGATTAAGGGATAAGAAGGTACAGATCTTCCTTCACTGACGATGGGGTTACAACTCCATAACCCCGCTGTAAGCTGAAAATATTGTAAGTCAAAAATGCACCGAATACGCTAACCTAACCAAACATCATAGGTGAGCTTAGCCTACCTTAAACATGCTCAGAATACTTACGTTAGCCGACAACTGGGCAAAATCATCTAACACAAAGCCTATTTTAGAATAAAGTTGGACAGCACATGTAATTTATTAAATGCTGTACTGAAAGCGAAAAGCAGAATGGTTGCATGGAGACAGAATGGCTGTCAATAGGATTGGTCACTGACCCTCGTGATTGTGTGGTGGCCTGGGAACTGTGGCTACCACCGCCCAGCATCAGGAGAGAGGACATCCCGGATAACATTAGCCCAGAAAAAAATCCAAGTTCAAAATCTAAGTACAGTTTCTACTGAAATCCTATGGCTTTTGCACCATCATAGAGCTGAAAAACTGTAACTCCACCACTGTTAAGTCAGGGACTGTCTGCATAAAGAAATGACTGCGGTGGCTTAAGTCTGAAAGTCTCTTGAGTCAATTGGCTATTCATTTTCATCATGAACATGGCATTGGCTCACCGGAGTGGCTGAGTTGTTGCCAAGCAAAGAGCAGTAATATCAGTTGCTCATGGGCAGGATCTTGCAAGTCACTTAATGTGAAAACAAGGTCTGAGAAAACCTGGAGGGAGGAGAGGAATCCCTGACATCCCCTTCTGTCCTGAACTGGCAACCTGCCACACTGCCTGAGACCAAGGGGAGGAAAAAAGCACACATGTGGGTGTGAACTAAATCCTGGTGTCATCCCTCTTCTTTAAGTAACAACTGTCTCCTCTCCTTTCTTTAATCTAAAGCCATCATCCAAATTGTCTGTGTATCAAGTGCCAAAATTCACTGAGATACACTTTTCCTAAAATTTTTCTAGACCATAATATTAAAATTATAGGTAAAGCAGATCCTTTGGCTCCCTTGCTTAAAGCCCTCCAATAGCTGCCTATTGCACTTGGAACAAATTCTGAACTTCCTACCAAGATCTGGATCTTCCCTGCTCTCCAACTTCAACTACTAAATACCCTAATTTCTAGTCTCAATGTCTTTATTTCTGCTCCTAGAATATGGCAAGTGTTCCTTCCTCATGTCCTGTGTAATCCAGAATCAAGGAAAGAGAATTCCCGAGAAATGGGAGTAGCCCATACGAAGCTGGTCTGCAAAGAAAGCAACATGGAATAATTCTGCACAGCAGAGAGGGAAGGAGTCATCTCCTTTAGCCCTTCATAGAAATCTTGACACAGTATCTGTGTGCTTTCTTAGCAATCTCACCAGCCCTCATTGACCACAGTCAAAGAGATCCACAAGGGTGGTCCTTCCTGACCCTTGAGGGACCCAGCACCAATACCACCCTCATCATTAATATAAATATCACGTGGTTCTCCAGTGGAGCCAGCCCTCCCTTCTCTGAGCCTCTCCAGCCCTTGACATCTGCTGTGCTGCAGCACTTAACCGCACATGCTGTCCCGACGTCTTTGCAGACTTGACTCCTACACCAGACTGGGCCGTCTGTGAAGGCACACATCTATGCCACAGAGGGTAGAGCGCGAGCTCAATGAACATATGTATGAAAGAATACGGAGATGTTTAAAAAACTGTTCTGTGGTATAACAAAATCGGAGATTTGCAGCCAAAAGCCTTGTATGACAGTCCAGTGCGCATTGTGTAGGCAAACCCTAATCCATCATGAGTCCCTGGGTTTGTCCCGAAACTTCTCTGCAAGTTGATAACAAAATGTCTCATTCTACTAACTTCTCAGGTGAGACAGTGAATGTGAACGTATTTCAAAACTATTCAGCGTTGTACAACAACGTTACTATTACAATGATGCTGACCTAAAGTCTTATCAACATTCTCACCTCTTTTCCAAGACGGAATTCTTCCCTCAGTCTCTACTCACCATCACTTGTGGAGGAAAATTCCAGCTGCTTTATCTACAGCTTTGGATGACCAATATCCAACCCTCCATCAGGAACAACTGAATTTAACTCTCTTAAGGGATAAATTATTTATTCTATGGAATTAAGTGGAATCATGTGATCCTCCAAAATTAAGCAAAAATGTTTGGAAATATAAAACTGGGTTGCATGTTTCTTATATCACTTAAGATTTTAGAAAACCAACATATAAATGTAATGTCTTTTTGTGAACCAATTTGTTCCAGACTCAAACAGCAAAGTAAAGTTCTGTGATGGCAAAATAGCCAGATTACATCACATACACTAATGTGATATAAATATCAAATTTCTTCAACTGATCAGTCCAACAATGTATATCTTTTTCCCAATCCTTCGACGTACAACTAAGTCAAACACATTCAACCAATTCTCTCCCTTCTTTTGGAGAGAAAAACAGAATCAGACATCTGACATCTCAACACTGCTTTCTAAATTCCCATCCTGGCATGGGATACCAGCATTTTAATGCTAACAATACAAGGTTCAAGGAAAGAGGGGGGAAACATGAGAAATGACAGGCAAGGGTGCAGTGAAACTTCACTTTCATACACTGCTACACGCGGAAAATTGGTTCAATCACTTGGGAAAGTCGGTTGGCAATATATCAAGAGTCATTACTATGTTCATATTGTGTGAAACAAGAATTTCACCTTTGAGAATATACCCTAGGAAAATGATCCAGGAAAAGCTACAAACACAGAAGTTTTCATTATAAAGTTATTTATGATGAAAAAAAATTGAAAGCAATTTAAATTTCTAACACCTGGAAAATATTTAGGCTCACTACGGTATGGCTACACTAGGGACCATTACGTAACTTTGAAAAATTACTCTTGATAATGACTACATAGCAACATGAGGAAACAGACATGACATATATCTAAGTAAAAAAGACAGGATAAAAACTATGTACCCTATTAGAACTGTGTGAAAGATAAATATGCAAACAGAAAACACTCATGCAAAATGAAAATGGTTGTGTTATAGTGGTAAACTTATGGCCAATTTTTTGTTCTTTATTTTTATAAAAACTATAATGATACTATTTTCATAATTTTTAAAACTATACTTTTAAGAAAGGAATATTAAATGGACTCTAGCTCATTTATCATTGAACAAATTGTTACTTTTATTTATTTTTCATTTTTTATTGAAGTATAATTGACATACAACATCCTATTAGTATCAGGTGTACATCATAGTGATCTGATATTTTTATACATTACAAAATGACCCCCGCAATAAGTCTAGTTACCATTCGTCATCATACAAAGCTATTACCGCATTATTGACTATATCCCTTATGCTGTACATTATATACTCATGACTTACTAATTTTATAACTGTGAGTTTGTACCTCTTAGTCCCCTTCAACTATTTCACCCACCAACACCCCCTCCCCACTCTGGTAACCAACATTTTGTTTACTGTACTTATGAGTCTGTTTCTGTTCTGTTTTGTTCTGTTCTGTTTTGTTTATTCATTTGTTTTCAGTTTTTTAGACTCCACGAGTGAGATCATGTAGTATTTGTCTTTCTCTGCCTAACTTATTTTGCTTAGCATAATACCCTCTAGGTCCATTCATGTTGCCACAAACAGCAAGATTTAATTCATTTTTTATGGGTGAGTGATATTCCATCGTATCTCTACCACATCTTCTTCTTCTATTAGTGGACACTTAGGTTGCTTCCATATCTTGGCTATTGTATATAAACATAGCATGCATATATGTCTTCAAACTGACATTTTCAATGTCTTCAGATAATTACCCAGAAGTAGAATTACTGGATCATATGGTAGTCCTGTTTTTAATTTTTTGAAAAAATATGGAATGTTCCACGAATTTGCATGTCCTCCTTGCACAGAGGCCCGGCCAATCTTCTGTGTATCATTGCAATTTTAGTATAGGTACTGCTGAAGCAAGCGCAAATTACTACTTTTAAAGAATAGCATTATTGATAATTACAAATGTATTTTAGAAGCATAGTTTTTGTATCTATAACAACTTGAAACTTTCCCACAATGTTTTACCTCATGACCTCTCTGAAGCTAAATGTATTCTAAACATGTAACACGTGACAACAGTTACTGAATGAGGCATTGCCTGTGTTTAAGGTACTGCTTATGTCTGGGAGGAGCCTTAACCTACCAAGCTTTCAGTGTCAAATCTCTACACAAGAGAGAACCCAGCAATATTCAGTGCATAAGGGTAAAATAAGCTACATTTTAAAAGCCATCTCAACATTAGAGATATGTCAATTCTTTCCCACTTATACAAAAATCTCTCCAACTCCTGATCTGAATAATTTAGGTAATAAAACAGAAAGAAGGTAACTTCTAAACTGGTTATAATATTAAAACGTAAAGTATAATGGTGTTTAGTTTTCTTACAACTTCAAGTATGTCATATAATTGAAATTATTTCTAGCTGGAAATACTGTTACTTATATTTCTGCCAGCTAATCTTTATTAAAGATTCAGCTATATAAAGTAGAAATATCTTCAAAAGGGGATATTCTTTTAAACATGAATAAGTAAAAAGGGATTAAAGAGAGAGAAAGAAAAAAAGGAACAATAGTACCTTTGGGTTATCTTTGGGTGTATTTGTTATCTTCGGGTATATTTCATTCCTTTCACATTCAACAAATATTGATTATCTAATGTGTCAGGCATAGACAAAGAGACAACAGAAAATAAATAAGTAATTATGTTAGAGGATGATTAATGTTATGGAAAAAGAAAAAAGTAGAACAGAGTAACAGAGATTAGGGGCACTGGGAAGGGGGTTTCGACTGGCATAGAGAAGTCTGGGTAGGCTTCACTGGGGAGGTGCCATAGAACAAACACTGGAAAACAGTGGAGTTAATCATGTGGCTACCAGGGAAAGAGCATTCTAGGTACAGAAGACAACATGGTACTGTAACTGAAGGCATGGCTAGGGGTCAGTGTGGCTGAAACCAGACTTGATGAGAGCAAATAGTAAGAATGAGGTGAGCAAGGTGTGAGTGGGAGGTAGGTCCCATGTAGGGTCTTGTAGACCATTTTGAGAACAGTGGCTTTTATTCTGAATTCAATAGGAAAACACTACAGAGTTTTGAGTTTTGATTCCTCAGAATAGGAACACCCTGGCCACTGTATTAAGAATAACCGAGACTGATCATTGTAGCCCCTAATAGGTGGTAAGACATAACCAGATTCTGATTCTATATTTTGAACATGGAACCAACAAGATTTTCTAACAGAGGGAATATAGTGATTATTATTTTTTATCTAAGCAACAATAGAATTCTTTCCATTGAAATGAGAGAGGATCGGGTAGAATGATTTTGAGCAGCAAGTTCAGGAATTCAGTTTGGACTTACTAAGTTTGAGATGTCTATTAGATACCCAAGTAGAGATGACACGGAGAGAGATATAAATTTGGCAGTGATTGGCATATAGATGGCATGTAACACCTGGAGGCAACGAGTTCAGGAAGGAATAGGTACAGAGAAGTTGGCATAGGCTGGCCCCTGGTGCATCCCAATTTTTGGAGGCTGCGGAAAGAAGGAGCGGCCAGCAGAGGCGGTTGAGAAAGAGTTACCAGGGAGGTAAGAAGAAAAGCAGCACAGAGTGGTGTCCTAGAAGTCAAGTAAAGAGACCAAACAGAGCAACAGCTAGTGAGTTGACAGGAAAGGAAGGACTGAAAATAGAGCCCTGGTCACATCTCAGCTGACACTAACGCACAGAGACAGGAGAAGTTACAGTGAAGGGCATGTAAGTGAGAATAGAGGCTCAGGATGGCTTACTTGAGAAAGAGAACGCTTGCAGTAAGTTTTAAGAGGCTTCCATTATTGTAAAAGTGTTGTTTTACGTATGTCAAAACATAAACATTAATGTTTTTCTTAATGCCAGCAAATCTGACCATAGAACTCATAGAACCCCTTGTTCAATCATTACTAAGAATTCCAAGATGGCGGCAGCAGAGCACTAAACCAAGTGCAGGGCCTTCTAAGAGTGGAGACTTGTGTGATTGTAATTGCATGGGGCACACTCCCACGAAGATGGCCCTCGATGCAAGGCATCTCAATGATAATGAATAGAAGTATTGCTAGTACAGCAGGCTTGCTTAGCTTCTGGTTTCAAAAAAACACTTAACTACTTATTGGAGAATACAAACAAAAAAAATAAATGATACAAACATAAGGAGAATCTGTTAGAATGTAATTTACTTTTTTCCCCAACTTGCTTTCAAAGCTAAATCAGCATATATGGATCTGAAGTCATTATAGTATGACAGCAAAAAAGGGCAGAAGAGTCATTAAATTTGATAACACTAATAAAACTACATGAGAAAAGGGAAAGAAAACAGGCTTACTTTTCATTAGTATGCAGACAAAATTTTTTTAAAAATCTCCTTCATAGAGCTTTAAAAGTTTTGGTTAACGTCCCTAAATGAACACTTAATATATAAATTCATTTTGGTTCCACCCCATTGACATAAAAAATGATGCCTGAGTCAGAATACAAGAAGGAATGCTAAAACTAAGATAGGAGTCCTCCAGCGTCTCACAGTAATAAAAATGTATTCTTCCCTACGCTTTTCAAAATATATGCACACATAAATGTATTCTTTCATTTGACAAATATATTCAATACCTACTATTACGAGGCACCATATAAGGTGCTGAATTTGTATTTTTTTTTCTCTTTCAAGTAAAATTGAAAAGGGAGGTAAGCAACACCTCCTGCTATTGCATACTCCAAGTCATGCCAAGACTCATTTGCAGGATTTTCCCTCCAGGAGTTTTGATAACAGTCTTAACTGAATTCTTATTCCGAGATCTCTTTTTAGCTCAAAGGCTCCTCACTCTGTGAAGACTTACTTGAGCCTCCCAAGCACAGAGAGTCATGGTTCATCTGTGCCCCCCTGGCCGTGTGCTCATGCTCCCAATACCGTGTTTTTGGTACCCAGTGTAGTGACTTTCTTCAAGCCTGTCTCTGCTGCTAGATGGTGAAATCCGTGACAGCAAAATTAGTCTTCTAAAGTGATACATGCCCAGTGCCTAGCAAAGTATGTGGTGAATCTCAGCAGCAACAAAGAAGTTTGTTGAATGAATACATAAACTGGCAGATAAATGAAACTGGGCTAAATATGTCCAGAGGCAGTTCATTGGAAATGGGCTGTTATATTAATGGGGTGGACTGTAACTGCTTGGTCCCCCCTACCTCTCCTTCCTGCTACATTTGTGGTCCACTCTCAATTTCACCACCAGACAGTGCCAGCTATTAGGCTGCCTTGTCTTTCCCTCTAAACTTGGGTGTTCCACAGCCCTTTGGGGTAAAGTCCCAGTGACACCTGTTGGGCATAGGAGATAAATCAGCCACAGACAACTAAATGGAGTGTGGCCCATAGATGTAGCCTCACTTCTAGAACTGCCGCTTTGGAAAGAAATACAAGTAACAGCTTTCCACACAGTCCTTAGTAGGCTATGCATTTAATAAGAAGGAAGTCAAAGAAGGTGCCAAAGGCTAGAGGGGGAACTTGGAAATTAATTTAATCAATTTTGGAAAAAAGGTCGATCTCCCATATTTGGTAACTTCATCACACAGCAAGACGTTGAAGTTACAGATTTGCAGGTAGAGTCTCAGATTACTTTAGTAGGGAGAACGATCCCACACGCACACAGCCTCAATTTCATGGAGGCATGTTGCTGATTTAAAGACAACGTTCAAATTTGTTACTTTAGTAAGCAAGTTTGCAAATGTATTTCAGCAAGTCAGTTTCAGACCCAGATGTCCTGACTCATATAATGAGATTTGAACAGGGGAATTAAATTGAGTTAAGTAAAGGACAGAGGGGCCCTGAGGGAATGGACCTAAACGTACAAAAAAATTATACCAGAATCATACACTTTCAATTATTTTTGGTGATTTTCTTTGCTAAAATCAAACATGCATTCTGTTGGAGAAAGGGAGGCATGGCTCTGACAACTGCCTCCACGTAACTATTTACATTGTGTAGAAAATGAAGTCTTGAGTGAACAGCAAACACTGCATGTGCAACTTTATCCAGTGTTAAAGTATGTGACTGAAATAAATCCCTAACATTACAAATGAATGCAACGTGCATTGTAGGTACTTTCTAACTGTTGACTGAATAATAATCTCACATTCTTGAAAGCGAAGCTGACTTAAAGATGATACGAAAAATTTAGGTCATTAGATGGGAAAATTCAACTATATCCATTTATTCTAAAAATCGCTAAAAACACGAACTATTTTTTTTAAAAAAACACTATATGTTTTAAAGTAGTAATTTATTTTGATATCTGAGGATATTTAATATGTACCCACATGAGAATAAAACAATACAATTGTGTTGTTTACAAACTGATTGGAAGGTGACTCTGTCTAATTTTACAAGGTAATCCTAGATAGTGATGGGGGACTACTTCCACAGGGCAGTATGAAATGGTAAATATTAGGTATTAATATGCCTTTATTTAATTAAAACAACTCATATAGCCTAGACAGTTTTAAACAAGACAAAAATTATTAAAACTATCAAGATAGACTCCCAGCAGTTACAGGAGGAGAAATGCACCACTCCTTACTGTGTGCCAGGCCCAGGGCCAAATGCCTGTCAGAGCCCTTTGACATAGTATTAATTTTTATTATTACTTAATGAGTCTTCCTATGTGTGTGCTATTAAAGCATTGAACAAGTATTTATTATTATTGTTGCTGAAAACCTATCAATGTTCTGAGTCACTGGTTAAAATATCCAGCTTATCCAAAGTATAAGCATTTAATTATGGGTCCAAAATGCATTGATGTTTTATACTATCAGTTCTTGGGACTTTTTTTTTTTTTTTTTTTTACAGAATAAAAGAATGCCAATCTGTGAGTCACTCATTTCAATGTGTCAGAGAGATTCTAAGCAGAGGCTGCTAGGGGGCTTTCTGCTTGCTCAGCACCCAGGACTGGGACCCCCAGCACCATCAACCCTACTAACCACTTTGCTTTTCTGCTTTGTTTCTGGTCTGTGGAATGGCTGCCATGTTCTGGAGCCCAACTTTGCCATGTTTGGTTTCCTAGGTTTTTTGTTGTTGTTATTACATTTTATCTATAATTGCTAGGTGGTTAAGCAGACAAGGTGATCTGAAGCATGACCTTTTAACTCATAGAAGTGAGTACCATTCTAACTAAAAGTCTCAGAGTCATCCGCCAAAACATTTAAAAATGTAATATTCCATCTGGATACAGCCACAAGCATGGAGCTTTTATGAACAGAAATTATTAAAATGTGTCACTGAGGTATAGGGGCTGTGCCTTATTGCCCTTTGTATATTTAACATTGTCTTCTACGCATAAGAATGCGTTCAGTGGATAGTGTGGGTGGGTGGGGGTGACTAGCCCTGCCATTATTGAAGAATGGTTATGAGACAGTGTCATTAAGTCACTGATGCACATATAAAGACCTAGAATATAGAAATATAGGTAGGAACCATGGGGTGCCTGGGTGGCTCAGTCGTTAAGTGTCTGCCTTCGGCCCAGGGCGTGATCCCAGAGTCCTGGGATCAAGCCCCACAACAGGCTCCCTGCTCCGCTGCGAGCCTGCTTCTTCCTGCCACACTCCCCCTGCTTGTGTTCCCTCTCTCCTGGGTGTCTCTCTCTCTCTGTCAAATAAATAAATAAAATCTTTAAAAAAAAAAAAAGAAAGAAATATAGGTAGGAACCAGAAGACTTTGAGAGTATGTGAGTTCCCCAAAACCAAGCTCCTAGTATCCGAGGAGCCTGCACACATGAATCTGAGATACCAGAGTCTCTAACCACCGTCATCTGTGACTGTGAAAGCAGACTGGACCCAGGATAAGGTCATGCAAATGCAAATGTAAGATCAGATATATTAATTCTGCTTCTTTGCTTATACATTATGGTAACATTCAAATATTGCTTCTAAAGGTAATCAGATTCATGGTTAAACATTTATCATTTGCCTAGAAACCTTTGATAAGTTAACTGAAGCAATGTATATAGACATGTCTTACGAGCTTGGCCTTTCCATGGTAAGCTGTTTTCTTTTATTAAGAACAAGAAATAAATCATCTTGCCATCTCTAGACTCATATCTATCCCACATAAAGCCTCAAAATTGTTGTTCTAATGACTTCATCCCATTTCCTGAGTAGTCTAAATTATCTCTGAAGCCACCAATGGGCAAAAATAGTAAATGTATGTTATGACGTCAAAACTTGTGGTTGCCCAAACATCACGAATCTGAGGAAAAATTAAAAATTTGGACACAGGACAACTACATGAAAAACACACTAGAAAATATAGGTCCTAGTTTAAATTAGGACTCCAACAGTCATTGCTTGTTGAGCACTTACTAAATGTACTATGCTAAGTGCTTTCTATATCCTGATGGTGGGAAACAGGACTGAAGAGATGGGACAGTGCACTCCAGAGCCTCGATCACAGAGCTAGTGAGTGGAGGAGGGGAGCTCTGAAACCATGTCTGCCTGAGCCCAGGTGAAGTTCATTAACTAACTTTGTATGGAAAGTCCCAACAGAAGATACCTCAGAATAGAGGGTGATACGCCACTATCCAGAGGGGAAGAACCAAAAAAATTTCACTCAACTTCCTAAGCTGCTGAGGATAGAGGTTGGTCAGCTGTCTACTTAGAATGATCTTATTCAAATTCTTCACATAACTCTTTGACATCAGAGTTAGACATCCCTGGAAGCAGCTTTTAAGTCACAGAGTGGTTTTTTAGCACACAGTAACCCCACATCCACCTAAGGTCCTGAGACCTAACTTTATGTTTTACTTTGTATATAATGTCACTGGAAATGTTGATGTAAAACTTAAGTGCTAATTTGTGTGGTTTTTAATGCATCTTGTGAATGTGTATTCGTCTTGACCACAACAGGAAGTCATGTGGTACTCCTTTTAAAGCTGATCTTTAAAAGCGTTGTGTAAAATGACATTCAAGACTTGCATTTATGAGATCATATCTCCTAGAATAGTAAAGAAATCAGTGTTAAATTTCTTTGTCTCAGTTAAAAAAAAATCCATCTGGGAATCGCTAGACATTCTAATTTAGTATCAAGAGATTAGGTCCCATTAGTTTGACATAGTACTGTGTTGTTCAAAACAAAGTAATTCAGACAGCTATCTGCGAGAAGAGAAAGACAGAAATCAAATATAAGCTCCCACTTTTTCTATGGGGAAACTTTAAGAAGCAAAATAACTTGCCTAATATTAGTATCAAGCCATTTAAGGGTTGATTTTGGTTGATTCTAACTATGTACTTTTAAGCTCTAAAGCAAGAGTTCTTTAAAATTAAAGAGATCTTTTAAACTTTATTTTGACAATTAAAGACCGAAAATGGCAAGAAGTTAGAAAAAAATAGTTTATAATAACAGACAAAACTAAAAGGCATCTGAAATTAATGTTAAATATACCTGTGAAAAAAGTTTAAAGATTATTTTGTTCTGTTCAAAGCTACATCATCATGTTATAATTGAAAAGAGTTAAAGGATCTCTTAAATAGAAAAGATCAGAAATAAAAGTGTACAAGAACTGATAGAAGGCTTGAGTTATCACAAAGGGACTAAAGTTGGAGGTCAGAGAAATGGATAGTTGGGCAGACAACCAGAGATTTGGGACAGCAGTGTGCAGTGCACAGCTCAGCCACAATTCCTGTTGGAAATGATTTCTAATAACACAGGGAAGAAACAGGGACTGTAAGTTTGAGAAGGGCAGGCACAGGCTCTCCCCTGACTGTAAGTGCCGTGCACACAGGGACTGCGTCTGTTCTATGTATCCATGTCTCTCTGGTATCCTAGAAACTGCCAGACACATGGGCAAATGATAAGGATTTGTTGGAAGTGAGAAAGGAAGGAAGGGACGAAAACTCAGATTTCATCAAAACACACCATGGCTCTATCAATAAGGGGATTGGACTAAACTATTTCTTGGGCCTCTTTCATTTTTAATCATTGATAATTCTAATTCTAAATAAAGATTTTTTTTCCTGATGAAAAGACATCTCCAAGGACACAGGAAAGAAAAAACTATCCTGAAATACAGTAACCACATGAACACCCAAATGGATTTTAAATTTAAGAAAAGATCATGGATAATTTACAGAATTATATTTAAGTCAGAACATTGGCAAGGCTGAGGTTCAACTACAGTAAGGCTATTCAATGATTATGGCTGGCAAAGTTTCGTAAGAAAGGTAAATAATTACAAGTAGGGGCCATGTCTTTAAATATTGCCCTAACAGTACCGATGCATAGCAATTTGCCCTCATTCTAATAATTTATAGTGATTAGAAACATTATACTTGACAGTTGGGAAAGAAGGTTGCTTTTGACAAAATGTGACTGCATTTGGAAATAAGGTGTTTAAAGAAGTAATTAAATTAAAATGAGGTCATTAGGGTGGGCCCTAATCCAGTATGACTGGTGTCCTTATAAAAAGAGGGTATTTTGAGCAGTTTTAAAAGACATACAGAGGGAAGGCCATCTGAAGACACAGGGAAAAGATGACCATCCACAAGACAAGGAGAGAGGCCTCAGAAATAAATCAACCCTGCATACACCTTGATCTCGGACTTCCAGCCTCCAGAATTGTGAGAAGGTTAATTTCTTTTATGTCACTCAATCTATGGTGTTTTGTTATGGTGGCCCTCGCAAAGTGATACACACCTCCACAAACTTTACATGGATATCTCTTCCACAATTTATTTCTGGCACAAGAGGCTGCTCAGTTCTCAGAGTTAAAAATGAAGCTCATGTCAAAACATTAGTAATAGATGATGGTAAGAAAGCCTGTAGTTTAAGATCATTGGTAAATTGGAAGGCAAACTATGACAGATCACAATAAAGTATCATATTCCAGAACCTACAATCAATATGAAACTCCACAAAGGATTATTTCCAGGGAGGGTATAAGAATGCGGGGAGAAGTCACCTGGCCCCAAATTCAGTCAGTGCTATTCATATAAACTTTCTAATATAAAACTTGAGGAAGTACAGACCATTAAATGGAAACTCCCGATAAGTCCTACTTACTGATAAAGAACATCCCTCAACAGTAGTCTGGATTATGTACAACATGCTAAGTGATAAAGACGTAATAGTAACCCAAGAAAAATCCAGTAGCCGGCACTAAGAAATTTAGAAAGCAGTGCTAAACTGTATCCAATTTAAACTATTCTTCTCCCCTATGCCCAACCAAGGGTGTAAGACTCTAAAGATAAAAGGAATGGGAAAACATCATTTTTTCCAAACTACACCAATCCCAACCTATCCCACAATCACACTTCCTTCTCCTAATCATCATTTTGATATCAGGCTCTCTCTCCTGGTCTTGGTGATTTTGCTGTCCCTGTAGATGACCGTGCAGGTAACTGCCTCTCAGCTCCTTACCTACCCCTCCCAAAGGACCGTGTTCTCCACCCTACCCATGCAACTCTCTCCCACAAAAAGACACCAGAGATTGTCACTGACAATAAATGCCCCCTCTAACACCTCATCTCTGACTACAACCAGCTTTTTTTACAGTTTGTGCCCCTCCCCGTGTCCCCAATTTGAATGATTTCTCAGCTCCCCCTGCCGTGTCCCATTCATTGACTTCTAACACCACTTTACTGTCCCTCCTCGCTCTGATATCCTCACATCTCCCTTTCCCCAGTCTCGATTCCACGTGTGATCATTACCATAGCTCTTTTGTATTTCTGTAACCCCCTTGCCCCTCTCTTCTTCTATCACATGTGCTTGGTTTAATTCAACTTTCCAATTCACTCCTTACCTTCGGTGAGGCAACTCAGCATGGGCAAAGAAAAACATTCACATTGGCTGCTCTCACTTTAAATTCATGAACACTGACCTCATGGGGGCCCTTCGGAATGCCCTGCGGTCTTCTTGTACATTCCTAATTTAACTCACCCACTTCTAGACTACATTTTCTGCCTCCTATCTCCCCAAACCTCCACATCATCTTCCTTCTTCTCGTATTCAGTTGATGACCTAGCCCCTTATTTCACTGAGAAAACAGAGGCAACCAAAAGAGGACATCTAAATGTTCCCACACACAAATCTACAAGCCTACCTTTTGTTAGACTGGATGAGTTCTTCGCCCTCCTACCCAAGACCAACCACTGTACTTATACCCTGGATCCCATCCCATCCCTACCTGGTAATCTCTCTTCTGCATCATTAATTGTTCCCACCTTACAAGATCATTCCCATCAGCATAGAAACATGGAGAATTTGTCCTCATGCTCAGAGTCATTACTTGACCCCACATTCTCCCTCCAGGTGCTGCCCCGTTTGCTTGGCCCAAAAACCTTGGATTCCTGCCACTATAAGCCCTTCTCTTTCTCTTATATTCCATAGTTCCAACCCATGAGCACATCCTGTTGCTTCTTCCCAAATATATTCAGAAGCCAGTTACTTCTAGCTCTCCCTTTACACCTTTGTTCAAGTCATCACCATCCCCTACTTGGATTACTAAAATGCATTCCTGGACTCCTCTATATTTTATTCTCCATAATTTCGCCTATAATTGCTATACAATGTAAGTAAGATCACAGCAGTACAATTATCAAAACCTTCCATGGTTTCCCATCTCACTTGGAATAAAAGCCAAGCCCTTGCAGAGGGCTTTCAAGTGCCTATGTGATTTATCGCCCTTCCCCCTGCCTCCACCCCAGCCTCATCTTCTGCCTCTCTATTTGGCTGAACTGTTTCCACAATACTGGTATCCATGCTATTCCTCAGATATGACCAGAACACTGCAGCCTCCATGGCCGGTGTGATTCTATACCCTTTTCCCTATGCTGTCCTCCCTGGGGAGTAGCATTACTTGCTGCCTCACATTTAAATCGGTTCTCTTCTCAAAAACCACCTCATTTATGGCACTTTCCTGACCTTCTCCACATAAAACAGCACCTCTGCAATTTATACTCTCCCATTCCTCTCTCTCTCCTTGACCTTGTTTTACCTTTTTCATAGCACTTACTACCATGGGACATATTATATATTTACTGCTTGTCTAGTGTCTGTCCCTTACCGCTTGGAGTCAGGCAAGAACTTTATCTTGTTCATTACTGACTCACCAATGCTTAGAATAGTGCTTGGTGCATATCACACACTCAAGAAATACTTGCTGAATGAATGAACCAGTGTGATCATCGGCACCATTAGCAGTATTACCTTTATTATCCAAATGCCCAGGCCTAGAGGATTGGTGCAGACAACTGCACTCTAACAGTCTACGTGAAACACAGCCTAAAATAGGCTGACCTTGCTCGGAGGAGGGCTTAGAAAGAACATAGCCAGCACTTACTGGAAACACTGATGTGCACTTTACTTGCTAAGTCCAGAAGAGGAAATCATTTCATGCCTCAAGAATTAGGTTTTAATCAAAACTAGCAGAACATGGTCACAAGCAGATTTTATTCCTTAACAGAGCACTTCCATTAGAAGAGCTTTATATTATTCTATCTCATCATCTGAATCCACAAAAAAAGTATATAAATAACTAACAGAAGGGAAGGCTGAAAAAAGGAGAAACGTGATTTTCCTAAATCAGTGATTTAAAATCTTCTGTCATTGTTTGTTGCTGTTTTTGTTATGATTGTTTTGCATGTTATATTCCAACGGTGTCTTCTTTATTCTCATCTTAGAACTATTTCTCTATCACAGTCTCTTTTCAAGTAGAAAGGGAAAAATTTACCCAAATGGTAATTTGAATAACCTAGTCACAGGGGCCCAAAGTAAAATAAATTTCAAGGTCTTATCATTCTGAGGCAAACTTATTACCTAGATGACATCTTCCTTTCTCCCTTTAGAAGATGCATGCATTCGTGTTGTGGCTTTTCCAATGGGAACAGAATTCTAACATCACATTAAAACGTACAGATTTAGAATGAGAACTTGCATTGCATGTGAAGGGTAAAAAAATGTATATTTAACAAAACAAGCCCATGTGTAGTACATGAGAAAATAGACATGAAGGAATATTAAACCAACAAATGGAAAGCTAATAAGGCAAAGAATTTAAATAATACAAACTTCTAAGAATTAACATGTCAGTTAATAACATGTCAGCATATCTGCTTCTTAGAGTAAAAGTACAAATTTGCATACAGACAGAAATTTGAGCAGAATAAAACTATAACTCAAAAAAAGGTCTAAGTTTAGAAAAATAAAACATATAAAATGATCTAAATACTATGGCCCTCATTTGCTTTAAGACATTATCCTATATTCATACTTCTACAGGTCCTTATTTTTTTCATTCCATTTATTATAAACATGATAATTTGCAATTCTTTATAACTCTATGCCTTCACAATTTAAGATTCACTTGTAGTAACAAAATTTCCCCAATAGAATATATTAATATTTTAAAATCTATTAGAACGTTAGATAAATGTTATGATAAGCTAAAAGCAATATGATGCTTTAGAGATCTGTAATGTTTGAAAAAATTAATTGAATATGAAGAGACAAATTAATCTGAAACAAATGGAAGTAATACATGCAACCTAAATTAAATGTCCAAATACTGACATTTAGAAACGGGGGGTGGGAGGGCGCCTGGGTTGCTCAGTTGGTTAAGCGTCCAACCCTTGGTTTCAGCTCAGGTCATGATCTCAGGGTGGTGGAATGGAGCCCTGAATCAGGCTTCGTGTTCATCAAGGAGTCTGCTTGAGGATTCTATCCCTCTCCCTTGGCCCCTCCCCCTGTTTGCACTCTCTCTCTCAAATAAATAAAATCTATAAATAAAAGAAATTGGGAGTGAGGGTGAAATCCTGTGTTGATCGCTTCAACTCAGATATTTATCTAGAATTTTGAGTATTTACTTTGCCAAAAATCAAAATGAATCAAACAAACTGAAGGTTACAGAAGGGAGGGGGGTGGGGGGATGGAGTAACCAACTGATGGGTATTAAGGGGGGCACTTGTTGTAATAAGCACTGGGTATTATACAAAACTGATGAATCATTGACACTACATCAAAAATTAATGATGTACTATATGTTGGCTAATTGAAAATAAAAAAAAATTAATTTAAAAAATTTAAGAAGATCCCCACCATATGCAGTCAACTTACTTTACAGTGATCATACTGGAGCTGTAAGGCTGGGACATCCCCTCCAATGGGCATTTGCTTTTGAAGCTCTTCATCTTTAATATTCAGCCATTTGA
The DNA here is from genome assembly GCF_002007445.2 of Ailuropoda melanoleuca. Lineage (NCBI taxonomy): Eukaryota > Metazoa > Chordata > Mammalia > Carnivora > Ursidae > Ailuropoda > Ailuropoda melanoleuca. The sequence goes on along the minus strand of NC_048227.1, from coordinate 89,443,420 downwards.
TCAGTTCTTCTAAGGATGTAAGCAACCTGTTCCACTTCTCAGCACTGGCCTCCAAATGGGCCCTGTTGAGAGACACAGTATTGACCACATTTAGAAGTTTGAATTGTGTTAAAAAATTATATATCTTCTCTTAGACTCATAATCCTGTATAACCAACTAATGTTAACATTCCAGAAAGAGGCTTTTGGGTTAAAAAAAAAAATCCTGTATGAAACAGTTATTTTGAAGAAGATGAAATATGCAGATACGGTGGTAATATCTATCAAAATTTAAAATGAATAACTACACACCACAAAGGCATAAATATGAGCCTTTCAAGAAGAATGTCCATGATATAATGTAAAATTATAAAAGCAAATTTCAGTAGCTTATGTATAATATATACACACACACAAATATAATTTTCATCTCCTTTCATCCATATATATGGAGAGAGAGAGAGAAGAAAAGGAAGCAACTATATGCATATAACATGTCTGGAAAGATACATATTAGATAGGGTTATTACTGAAAACACAGTAAACAATTTTTATATATTTATGTACTAATTGAGTATGTACAACAGGCCCATGTTATTTTTCTTTCTAAAAGAGCTAATTAATTTTTTAGGAAAGGAAATTACTATCTTAATTTCCCTTAAAACTCAGAACATCACCAGCATTAACCTCAGAAAGTTGGAAAACAATTAGCCATTTCTTGGATAGAACGCTATTTGGCTTAAGGCTGACTGGTGTCCAGTGACATGTGTCTATTGCAAATAGAAAACAACCAAGCAGAAATCATCTATTACAGTACTTCATACTCCGGTTTAAAGGTGAGGTCTGGGAAATAAACTGAGGGCTTCAGAGGGGAGGGCGGTGGGGGAATGGGATAGGCTGGTGATGGGTATTAAGGAGGGCACGTATTGCATGGTGCACTGGGTGTTATACGCAGGTAATGAGTCATGGAACTTTACATCAAAAACTACGGATGTACTGTATGGTGACTAACATAATATAATAAAAAATATTATTAAAAAAATAAAATAAAATAAAGGTGAGGTCTTTGATTCAATAACAATTTCTGGTTTTAGTACAGATTCTTCAGATTCTTAAATTATGAACTTTATACTCAGGAAACCATGTTTTGGAAATACATTTTTACGTGATTAAAATTTCAGTAAGAGTAAAAGCCCTTGAGAATAGAAATGCAAATAAAAGCACCAGTTTGGGGCCCTGAAGAAAGCCCACTTACCCAGTCTCAAGCCCACACTTCATGGGCTGAATTTGAAAAGGGGGATCAGTCAGAAATAGGTCCAGGGACTCTAGGAGTCAGCGTTTACTCAACCCTTCACCACCCCAGTGAGCAGACGGTTTATGTGGACTTAAGCACTCAACTGTGTGAAATGGAATTACCTTGACCTTTCAGACTGAGAGGTGCAGGGCTGATGGAAACAGACCTAAGCCCTGCTGCATACCAGCTTTCCAAGACTAAAGACATGATGGCAAAAGATGACACATTTGGGGCAACTTCAGGTGTTAAGAAACCTCTGTTGACCAGGCTTCAGATCTTCTCAGCTATCACCTTCACATTAGCATTATGATCCCCTCTTCCACAAAACTGCTCCTTCCCTGAGTAATAGGAAACCAATTAACCAGAGACAGCCACTACTGTCTCTCAGTCTTATCAGTAATTTCCTTTTTGGCTATCTGACCGACTTGAGCTTCTCTCTTCCTAAAGCTGATAGCTCTGCTATAGTTAATTCAAACAAGTATTTTCCCATTGATGACATTAGGCGGTACTCCAGCAATAAACATTCAACAATATCCTGTCTTTGTTTAAAAGTTCATAATGTTTTCAGAAGAATGATCTGATCTCTAGTTCATCTCTAGTTCATAAAATAACAACCATGGTCTATCAGCCAATATTCTTGTCTAAAAGAAAAAAAAAATGGAGTTCTGCATATCTCTGAAATACCACGAACCAGCATTCAGTTACACAAAAGGCCAGTTATCCTGCAATCTGTTTATAGATCCATTGTCAGCTGGCTAATATAAAACAAACTATTCAAACCCTAAAACTATACATCTTATTCAAAAGAGCTAGATATGAAATAATAAAAATTATTTGTAAATACAGAAAGAAGTTTGAGATGTTTTATAATTCTTTGGGAACTGCATGATTAAAAAGTTCGTTCTATTCTCTTGCATTTATAATCTTTTCTATTCATTCTATAGGTGGTATGATTGACCTCCCTTTACAAAATTTTGCTTTAATGAGATCCTGATTCTGAATGAGTGCCAGCTTTTCTGTGTTCATATTGATTAATTTTAGGCCAAATATGTAATTACCTATCCATGGTAAACAGTAATTTTACTTGTCACAGAGCAGAACTAAATAATTTCAATTATATTAACTGAAAACTCTGCCAGTTACAAATCATTTTGCCATAAATATATTTGACTGAGGTGTTGCAATTTCTTTCTAGTATTTTTAAATGCAAAAAAAAAAAATGACAGCTAGACATCAGAGGCCTTTAGTCAATCAAGATGTGCTTTAATGTCTCTGTGTGCAAAACACTTAAGCACATACCCTGACCTCTTACTTTAGATTATTTGATCCTGCTTCTTCAATGTCTGTAGCTTAACTCTTTAATCAATAACTAAATCAGACGTTACAGTCCTTTGAAATCTGGTTACACACACTCATCGTATTGAAGAGCATGCAAAATTTTTTCCCCAATGTAATTAACTCTTTTGACTGCATAAAATCATGAAATTGATCATTGAAATCTATCACATTCAGCACCTGCAGGACTTTTCATAAAGATGAAGGCAATGCTTTTTATAGAGAGACACTGAAGTGACTTTGAAATAAATGAGATAACACTGGTGTACATACTTCTCAGCATCTTCCTTTTTCCATCATAAAAAGCAAGCTGATCTGGCAGAATCTTTGCCTGGAAAATCTGTTCTGGTTATTCTCCAGTAGATTATAACTATATGTTCAGTGGATTACTACCATATGTGCAAATAAATGCATGCTTCCATAGTAGCCTTCAGTGTTCTAGTTTCAATTTAATTCTTTCATCTTTCAAGATGAAAGCCTTTTCTTAGGCACTGGGTTGAATGCTTTGCAAGGAGAAACCTTAAACTTGTTTTTGGTGTACTTGTACTTTCTCAATTTTACTCCAAACATTTTAAAGCTTCCCCTTCCTCACAACTATAGATGACCAGTCAGTCATCAATCATATTTTCAGAATCTTAAAACATTTCTTTATCTAACTCATATCTGCGGGCACTCACATTCTGGATAACTGACTTACTATCCTAATTCTCACCTGTTTCAGTTTATTCTTTGGGTACTTGACATGTGCAAAACTAGAGATGCTTTCACTGAACGTATCAATCTAGGATGATGTCTACTACAGAACATGCTTTATACAAGTTAGCTCTCGTTACACTGAACCATTTATTTCACAAGTCTCTAAACATTTTTAAGTGACCAACTATTTTTAAAAATATATAATGCAAAAACTTCTTTAAGGTAAGGATCCATAAAAAATGGTATCCCATCATCCATTATATAATATGGAAATAAATGTAGATTAATATTTATTTTAAATCACAAAAGCCTTGGGACACCAGGGTGGCTCAGCTCTCCTTCTGCCTCTCTCCTGCTCATGCTCTCTATCTCTCTCTAAAATAAATAAATAAATCACAAAAGCCTCTACTTTTCAATGTTTCTTCAAAGAAGTTTCTATTCCTTCTCCCAATGTACAAATAGGAAAAAGAGAGCAAACACCGTGAGAGAGTCAGCAGGCGCATTTATAAAAATAAAACACAACTTTCCATTTATTTACCACAAACAAACATGTATGGAGCACTCACACTGATTATCAGGCACTACCCGGTTTCAAAAATAAAAAGTCCTGGGATCAAGGTGGGAGAAAGACAAGTTAACCAAATATACTCTGAGATAAGAAACCTAAAACACAGTTCTCTGAGGGAATCAGAGCTTGGAGAAGAAAAAAACTTGCTCAAGGAGAGAATTTGGGATCCAAACTGAAGTCTAAACTCTTTCCACTCCCCCGCTTTCATGATGGGCAGCATTTAAGACAGTAGATAGAAACTGCCCACACATATTTTATAGACACGTGAAGATCCATTTGCAAAGTAGGTCAAAGAATACAACGACCCAAATTAGGGGGAGCAAATGCATACTATTCCCCGTTCTGTAAGGAATGCACAGAATTAAATGTCCAATGTGGCATCTTCAAGACAAATGAAATTGATTTTTAGTGTATGGTAAAACCCATAGATTATAAATCGAGTTATAATGAAAGAAAATACCTTTATTAGTGCAAGTAAACCAGGTACAGTAAAAGGAGTTATTCCTTCTCTCAGAAAGGGAACGAAGATGACAAGGAGAAAGAGGAATTCAGTGTGTGCTGGAAAGAACACCAGAGCTGTGCTTCCAATATGGTAACCACCAATGACATGCAGCTATTTGCACTGAAGCTGACATTAATGAAATAAAATTTGAAATTCACGCCATCAGTTGTACTAGCTACATTTCAAGCACTCAATGCCACACGTGGCTCGTGGATACCACACCAAATAGCACAGAGCCAGAACATTTCCACCTTCTCAGAAAGCACCATCAGAAAGTGCTGGACCAGAGGGGAGGAAAGAAAGAAGAGAGGAACAGAATCTCCCTCTATGCAACTTGAGAAAAGGAAATTTTAGTAGTTTTACAATATGGTTAGCAAAATCAACTGGCTAGGACTAAAAGTGGTGTCAGCGACATTGTAAAATGTGATAACATTAGATGTAATCATGACGTTAAAGGTTAATCTTCTCTAAGGGCTCTTAAAAGGGTGCCCTGAATTTTTAAGAGGCTCATAAAAGAAAGGAAAGATAGAATTTTATCTTTGAACTCTGTTTTCATTAGATTTTACAATTTCACTGGCCTTTGAAACCATATGTTAATAAGAATCTCTATTAGACATCATTAAACTGATAAGTGGATATTTAATTAACATAATTCTAAATTAAATAAATCTAACATAAAAACTTAGGCCGTGTCATTCATATTACTAAATTTATTTCCAATTCACATTTTTTCCAGGGAGTAAAAAATACTGTCAAATTTCCTAGGAGCCTATCTTCTAGATGACGTTTCAAATCATTAGCTATAGTCTCTTCTATCGATCTGAGTGAAATATATACTTGCATGCATTGTTTTTAGAATGCAAAGAATATTTCACATACTGGACTTCAGTATTTAAAAGTCTAATCAAAGTTACCCAAAAAGACTGCAAAATAATATTTAAGATGTTAACCCAAGGTATCAAGCCTCAGATTATCACATAGTTCCAATGACCATGCCACAGTTAAAGGAAGTAATGCCTATAAAGCCCTTACTGTAGGTCTGGCACATGAATATTCAATAAATATTAGCTGTTATTATAATCTTTGGCAGACATTCTCTAAAAATGATAAATTAGAGCAAATCCTCCCTGCCACGACAACACTGACTTTAGCACAATTAAAGCACAATTCGAAATACAGAATGTACAAAAGGAACATATATCAAATGGCCTCATTCTCAGAAAATATGAAGGAAGGCCACAGCAAAGGGAGAGTTTTGGGGAGCTAATGAAGAAGCAAAATCTTTACAAAATAGAGATGGTGGTGAATATGATAGAAAATCATTCAGAATCACAACACCAATTGTAAGTAGAAAGGGTCAAATTATAAAAGAACTGTCATCATTTTCCCTTTCTCATACAACACTAGGAAGCCTAGAATCAAGAATGAGGGATAGACAGGAGCTTGGGTAGCTCAGTCAGTTAAGCATCTGCCTTTGGCTCAGGTCATGATCCCAGAGTCCCGGGATCAAGCCCCACATCCCTGCTCAGCAGGGAATCTGCTTATTTCTCTCTATCTCTCTACCTCATCCCCCCCTACCCATGCTCGTGCTCTCTCTCCCTCTCTAATAAATAAAATCTTAAAAAAAAAAAAAAAGAATGGAGGAGAGAGAGTGTGATCATCAGAGTGTCAGGGATTTAAAAGGAGGAGACAAGAAATTCCAGGGAGAGAAGAAATTCACTATATTGAAATGGCTTATGATGGAATCCAAATGGAGTAGAAGGGGTGGATGGAGTCTGAAAAAGATTAGGAGAAAGGGAGGCAGGTTTGAAAGAAGGAATAAAATTAAAAGCTAAGAGTTCCACATTTGGAAATATTAAAGGACGTCCAGTTCTCAACAATCTAGTTGGCAAATGTGCTAGCGAAGTGAGCATTAAACAATCTAATTGAAATATAGATGAATTATATACACAGGATAAAAATACAAAGTTAGGTAATAAGGTATAGATGATCCTGGTATATAATAAGCTAATGAAAGGTACCCTCTTCTTTAGGGCCATAACTCTAATGTGAAGGAGAACTGATTTACCAATGATGTTGCACATAATTCTGATTTGATGCAACAGAGGGCTCCTCTCTAACTAACAAGGCAAACCCAGTGGTATTCGGATGCACATGGCCAGGTGGAATGTAGGAAAATAAAATGTGTGCTCTGGAGAACAGTCTGCGCTTGGTCTCCTGGAGATTATCATCTCAGGGATGCCAAGAGAACACAGGATGTTAACTGAGCCCAAGGTATGGCCAGGTCTGTGGAAACACAATAGGGGAAAGGCTCTTGAGACAAAGCAAAAAGAAACTTGGAAGTCAAAAAATAAAAAATTATCAATATGGATATTGACACCAAGGATAAAAGCTGAGGAAGAGATGAGGAATAAAAGGGAAGTCAGATGCTCAAATCAATGAGTTAAGCAGAAGAGTGTATACAGAGCAGGAGGAAGCAGGAGGAAGATGGTAGATGGTAGAATAACGAATGTATTCACTTCTAAGGAGAAGTGTTGAGATGGAGCAGCAATGCCTAAGACAGAGCAAGGGGGCTGACAACTTTTACCTTACCGCTGTGTGGCCTGCCCGTGCAGCCATTATGTCTGCAGCTCCATGCTGGAAGGGGATGGCTGGTGTTCTGGCTGCGTGGTATCTGTAGCAGTTATTAAATACCCAAAATATTCCCACCAGCTGCCAGGTGAGGAAAATGGGAAACTTACACTCCAACAAAGAGAGCTTTAGGTGAAGTGGGCCACTAAGGGGAAAGCCAACTTTCAAGTACACAGAAAAGTGGCGGAAGAGTTTACAGAAATATTAAAGATACAACAGAATTCCTGCACAAGAGAAGCCAGTGTAAGGACAGACTGTGCTATAAAGGAATGGGAGGAAAGAATAAAGGGACGGAAAGTCACAGTGTGCCACCAGCCATTGTCTTCAGCAAGGACTGAGGGAGGCAGTGGCTGGGAGATAGGCTGCCTCTCCGTATTTATTAATGAGAACACTTCCTCGTCCAACCCCTTGGGGAGGGACTTTCTCACTGAGCATGCTCCCGATCTCTTCTCCAACCCTCCCCTCTCTCAGTCCCTGATAAGATGGAGTGAGGAACCTGATTCGTCAATTTAGGGAATAACTGGGTGCTTCACCAGCCCACCTTTGCCTCTTGAAAGAGGCCTGCAGAGATGGAGTTCCTCCTCACACTTCCACGTAGGGTTCTCACCTGGGCGGCCACCCTCTCTGGTGACTGCTGGTAACACTGCCTCATGCTGGGGCTAAGTTAACAGGGCCCACTCTGCCCTCACTCTAAGTCGCCTCCTCCAATCCAGCCTCTGACAGTAATTAACATGACACTATTGTTCTCTCTTGGACATACTTTTGTTTCATATTTCTTCAGAATCCAGGCAGGATAGATGGACACTGTTGGGGACCTTCTCAGAAATTCCCAATATTAATTATGAAGAAAAAAAATGAGGTAGGGAGAATTTCTAGGTCTTTTAAACTACTGCCAAACAGAATGGTAATCCTTGAAAAAATAGTAATAGTTAACAATTATTGAGTGATTACTGTGTACCACTGTTTTAGGCACTTTACATAGGCCAATTAAATGAAATATTCAAGATGACCCTATAAGAAAGTTACTTTTATTATTTCTATTTGGCATATGAGGAGACACATATTGGCTAAGTAACCTGCCCATAGTGGCACAGCTGCTACGTGGCAAAGTCACCAGTTAGCGCCACAAGATCCACACTACTCAACACTACCCTGTACTTCTCTTTGAAGTGTGCTTCCTATACGAGGGCCTGTCACTGAGTATAATAAACTGTTTTATCTTTGTTTCAATTAAGATCTAATTAACATATAACATTCTATTACCTCCAGGTACACAACACAATGATTCAATATAGGTATAGACTGCCAAATGATTACAATATGTCTAGTTAACATCCATCACCACATATAGTTACAAATTTATATATATTTTTATAAAGAACTATACATCTTTTTTTTTTAAGATTTTATTTATTTATTTGACAGAGAGAGAGACAGCCAGCGAGAGAGGGAACACAAGCAGGGGGAGTGGGAGAGGAAGAAGCAGGCTCCCAGCGGAGGAGCCTAATGTGGGGCTCGATCCCAGAACGCCGGGATCACGCCCTGAGCTGAAGGCAGACGCTTAACGACTGAGCCACCCAGGAGCCCCAGAACTATACATCTTTTATAAATACCCAAGTAATAATGGATGTTAATAGAATTTGTTTTGCCCATTTTTTGAAGTTAAAAATAAAGACTACATCATTTAATTCTTTAGTGAAGCGTATCTGATCTCTATGAAAGCACAGACAAATCAATATAGGTATAGATCTCGGTCTCCAGTTCTTACACATTTACAATGCTGTTATGTGTAATAACATAGTTACAGCAATGTGTTCTTGCCCCTTCCCTTCATAGCAGAGTTACGTGAGAAAATGAGACTGCATAGACTAGTTCTGTTTCCACCTCCCCACTTCCCATTCTGACTCTTTGGTCCTCTGAGATCAGATTTTTGTCCTCAACCAAAACACTATCCCAGCAAAGAGTTACCAAAGCCCTTCCCATTTCGCCTGGCCTCTGTAGCCCTGATCTTACTCCACTCCCTCAGCAGCTGGCACCACTAGCCATGCCCCTCCCTTCAAAACCCCTCTTCCCCCGGCTCTTGACAACACTCCTGGTTCTCCTCTCCTCAGGGCCACCCACTTCTCAGGTTCCTTTGCTGGCTTTCCTTTCCTTCACCTATTCCTTATATATTAGGCCTTCCCGGGATTCTTTGCTGTGCCCTCTTCTAACTTTTCACACTCTTGCCTACTCACAATGCCTTGCTGGCCACCTCTATCTGGGTACTCGCCATCGCACCATTTCTTCATTTGGCTGACAGCTCTCTTTTGAAGAGATGTCCATCCAACGGCTACTGGTGATTTGTTTCTGGATGTCTCACTAGTACCTCAACAACATGAACCGAGTACCTATTCAGTCTCTCTTCCCTTTCCTGGATACTGACGAGGTCTGTTAGCAGCTCTCCTTGTCTTCAGAACTGCGCTATCTAATAAAGCATCCTCCATGGGCATGTGGGAGGGATCTTTCCAAAGCTCACATCTAATTATGTCACCTGAAATTTTTCAAATTATATTACCAGAGGAATGAGCATGGTGCACACAGCTATTCCATGAGTGTGTCTCACCTCTCCACCTTTTTTTTTCTGGCCACAATCTTTCCCCTCCACACCAACAGCAAATTCTCAGCCAGACTGAACTTCTTCACTGTTCCATGAAAACAGTGTTATGTCAAGCCTCCTGCCAACATGTTCTTCTCCAGGGCTGACGCAGTCCATCTGGAGAGTAACTATACACCCTTTTGAGGCTCAGCTTAGTAACTTCCTCTTTTATGAAGCCTTTGATGATCATCTGAAGACAAAGTAACCACTGCCTTTATTGAACCCACCTTAACCTGGATAGACCTGTGAGCCTGCTAGGACAGGAGCCATATCTTGTTTATTATTTGCAATGCCTTATACACAGAAGCTTGTTCTTATTAACTTCTTGAATAAATGCTTGAATCTCCAGAGGTAGGTAATGAGGCTAAACATTCTCTTAATTCATTATCACATTAATAACACACTTTACTAAAGGATGAATATTTGGTGGGGGGAGGGGGAAACGAATCATGAGAGACTCTTAACTATAGAGAACAAACTGGGGGTTGAGGGAGGGAGGGAGGTGGGGGATGGGCTAGATGGGTGATGGTATTAAGGAGGGCACTTGTGATGATGAGCACTGGGTGTTACAGGTAAATGATGAACCACCGAACTCTACTCCTGAACCAATACTGAATGGCAAGTCAACTAACTAGAATTTAAATCTAAAAAAAAATTTAAAAATTTAAAAACTTAAAAAATAAAAATAACACGCTTTACTGGAATGTATGATCTATCTTGATGTAGAAGTACATTGGCAAAAGTTTACTCTCCCATCTTCTAAAAATAACATTAATTTATTTACTAAATTATATTGCAACAGTACTTTATGAGCTCTTTCTTTTCAGGTTAGAAAAAAAATGTGGGGGCGCCTGGGTGTCTTAGTCATTAAGCGTCTGCCTTCGGCTCAGAGAGTGATACCAGGGTCCTGGGATCGAGCCCCACATCAGGCTCCTCTGCTGGGAGCCTGCTTCTTCCTCTCCCACTCCCCCTGCTTGTGTTCCCTCTCTCGCTGGNGTCTGCCTTCGGCTCAGAGAGTGATACCAGGGTCCTGGGATCAAGCCCCACATCGGGCTCCTCTGCTGTGAGCCTGCTTCTTCCTCTCCCACTCCCCCTGTGTGTTCCCTCTCTTGCTGGCTGTCTCTCTCTGTCAAATAAATAAATCAAATCTTTAAAAAAAAAAAATGTGACTTAGTAGGCTTAGGAATAGCATCTGCGGAAGACCAAAGATTTTTCTGTCTGTAGCTTTCCATTTGGAATGATCTCTTTATGACGTGGGCCTTCAATAAACTCTCCTTCCTAAAGAGTTCATCCTCCAAACTCTTCAAATGCCAGCACCATGTGCGCAATCTTCACCAGGACCAGCACTGTGGCTTTTCATTTTTTAGACTAGATGTTGGTTTTGCTAGAACCTCCGTGAATGTTTTTCATTGAATTAACATTTTAAATCATTTTATTTATTTATTTATTTATTTTTATTTTATTTTTATTTTTATTTATGGGGAACAGAAAGTTACAATTCAATGGGATTTGGTCAGTTGAAATTTCAATCTTAAATAAGCGTAAGTATATTTTCTCCCTGTATGATAGTCCCAAATTGTCCTCTTATTGAAAAAGGTAGTTGGCTGATGCTGACATCAGCATGGTCAGCTGAGATGTATTGATGGAATACATCATCATGCCATGGTCATGCTCAATTATCCCCTTCCTTAAGGGCAAAAAGAATTATGAGTCTCCCTCTATGAGATCCAGAAGAATAAAAACCTTTGGGGACATCTCTTTAGAAAGAAATATTTTTTTAAAGTTTATTCACAACAATAATCACTAAAGATTTCCACTCTCTAGGAACTGGGTCCATGAAATCCAGAAGCCAGAGGAAGCAGATCCACTGAGCCTCTTTATATAAGAAAAAATAAACGAGATGCTACATTAGACAGCCTTTACGTAAGTTAAGGAACTACCAGATTATCCCATTCAATCTTCCCAGCAATCATGTGGATTAAATATTTATATTTTGATTGTGTGAATAAGAAAACTAAAGCTCAGAGAGACTGAGTGACTTGTCTAAGATCAGCAAGTAAACAGCAAAGTCAAAGAATCAAACTTAAGATCATTTTGTTTAAGGCTGCACACTTTTTATCAATACATCATACAGTTTCTGAACCTTTTTTTTTTTAAAGATTTTATTTATTTATTTGACAGAGAGAGAGGCAGTGAGAGAGGGAACACAAGCAGGGGGAGTGGGAGAGGGAGAAGCAGGCTCCCCGCTGAGTAGGGAGCCCAATGCCGGGCTGAATCCCAGAACGCTGGGATCATGACCTGAGCCTAAGGCAGACACTTAACGACTGAGCCACCCAGGCACCCCCAGTTTCTGAACCTTAAGAGAAACTGACCCAGATATAAGATCTACGTCTTTTTTTTTTTTTAAGATTTTATTTAATTATTTAAGAGAGAGAGAGAGCAAGCAGGAGGAGGGAAAGGGACAATGGACTCCTAGCTGAGCATGGAGCCAAATGTGAGGCTCAATCTCAAAACCCTGTGGTCATGACCTGAGCTGAAGTCAAGAGTTGGATGCTCAACCGACTGAGCCACCAGGCACCCCAAGATCTAGGTCTTTCTACCAACACTCCTCTTTTGGATCTTTGCTCAGTAGCACATTATCAGGCAGTTTCCCATAAACTCATATCTGGTTGGGTACTAGTCACCATCTATTAAATATAATTCTAGACTCTAAATAGCATTAATAATTGTCACCCTTGATAGTTGTTCAGGGTCCTTTCCTAGTCAGCATTCTGGTCCTCAAATTCATCCTGATTTAATTTTACTCTCTCCAAAAACAGACATGAATCATCAGTTTCCCATTTAAAGTGTCCATGAACAATATTTAATTTCTATAAATACATTTTCCAATGGGACATAAAATAACATGATGAAGCAAAACATTCACTGCCAAGAGTCAGAAAGATCTAGGTTCAAATCCTGGCTTGGCACTTGTTAGCTGAAAAACTTGGCAAGTTCCTTATTTTCATTAAGCCTCTGTTTCCTCGTGTAAGGAAAGATGTTACTATTATTCACCTACTGGGATATTTTGAATACTAAGTAATATTTGTAAAGAGGCTAACATAGTACTTGGTCAAGGAAAACAATAACCAGCAGGTGTTGGTAACATTATTCTTCTTAGTATCAGATTTAAAAAATGAAGTGCAAATTTGGGAATAGTCGAGAACAGTTGGCAGCGGGCCCTGGATATAAATGGAGCTAAAACTACAACTTAAAAAAGATTTTATTTTTAAGTAATCTGTATACCCAAAGTGGGCTCAAACTCATAACCCCAAGATCAAGAGCTGCATGTTCTATTGACTGAGCCAGCCAGGTGTCCCTGCATTTAATCTTAAATTACTTCTGAGAAAGTAGTATGTTCTCTTTCTGATATGCAAAAATCATAAAAATCTCCCTCTCCCATCATTTTTATTTTGATATTGACTATTCTGACCTGATGCTGGCAGATTTGGCTTTTAAGTCATTCCATCTTTGGTTCATATCATCCAGGCGATGCTGTAGCATAGTAGCCTCTTCAGAATTTCCCAAAGCTTTTACCATCTTCTGCCTGTTTCCATCAATACTTTTAAATATGTCATTATGTGCGTCAATTTCCGCCTGGATGTCCTAAGGAGGAAAGAGCAGAGACAATGCAAATGTTAGGTATTAGTGTCCACACTGTCTTGGGGTTGCTTTATAGAACTTTATTTTTTTATATTCCGCAGATAAGGGTTTTTTTTTTAAGCAAAATAGTTAAATTTGCCTTAAATGATAACAAATTCAAGTGTTTCCACAATTCTGATGTTGAAAATAATAGTCTCCAAATCTTCACTATATTGATTCCCTGATTCTTAAAAACAGAATGTATTAAAAATCTAAATTTCATGTATCAATTGGTTAGATGTAAGTAATTCAAATTCGGAAACTTTTGAGATTTTATGTAATTATTGTTGCCAAATCACTGAACGCTGCTTAATACCCAGGTTCTTTCTCCTCTTTGTACCTGGGCAAAACTGCCCTCAAACTATGATGTTTTATAGAGATATTACATAAATTTTACTTGGTTTTTAAAAATTTTTTTTACATTTGGATAAACTTAGTTTGTCCTTCCAATCTAATAAAATTTATTCCTAAAATTTTAAAAGAACATTTTCATAAGAATATTTATCTTCATTAAGAAATAAAAACTAATGACAAAATAATATTTCTCATGTTAAAAGGAAAAAAATTTTTTCTAAAGTAAATCTAAGTATCAAGTAAAATAAGAATTTTTATAAATTAAAAATAAAAACTGGTCCGGACTTTGAGGAAGCATTTTGGCAATCTGTATCAAAAGCCTTAAAATTGTTGAAATTACCTGTCCTGAGAAGATTTGTGTATATGCATTTATCACATTAACTGTTTTTAAAGTGAAACAATGGAAACTATCATAATATATTAATGGTATATAATATTAAGTTGAAAAATGAAGAATACAAAACTATACTAAGATGTTAATATAATTTTTAAGGCAGGTGTTTAAATTAGCATATGTTTTTGTATATCGTTGTATACACATACATCAAAAACTGTAAGAAATATCAAAATAGTATAATCTCTGTACAAGAAAATTAAAGGTGATTTTGGTTTTCTTCTATACACTTCTCTGAGTTTCCAAGATTCTACAAAAACAGGGTTTCTTTTTGTAATTAGATAAATAGAATAAATTTAAAATACAGAGGGTCTTTATCAGTTTTTTAATACTCTCCATTACAAGGTCGTCAATACAATTATCTATTAATTTGACAATCTTTTCTTCCTGAATAAAATGAAAGCAAGCTAGTTGTAGTTAACTCTAGTGCGACCGTCACTACCATACAATACACGAATGTGGACTTAACAAACAGAATAGCAAACACCCAAGGGGGCCATGAAGGTGTGCAGTGAGTCTCCATGGCATTAGCTGTTAATATGAGGGCAACTTATGACAGAAATTAAAAAATTATTTCAGGTAATGAATCTGAATTAGTAAAAGAATAAACTGCTAAACAGCATAATTTTATTACCTTTTTCATCTTCAGTTTTCCTTTATAAGCCCCATTCATCTTAAGTTTTCCAATTCCAAATGAGCATGATGAAAAATTAAATAGAAATTCTTTAAATACTCGGAATGCTTTCATTAATTTAGAAATCATTCCCATCAAGAACCAACGCTTAGAGGCTAGGATCTAAAAGACTGTTCTTCCTATCTCTACAGACCTAGACTAATCAGAAAGACACATGGAAAGAAAGGCCTTTTGCACCTCCGTATGCAGTAAGCACGGGGGGGAGGTGTCACTTCCATGAGGTTTAAGGGCAAAAGTGCTGTATTATAATTTCTGAGGAGATTTTTGAACCCTAACATGACACGAATAGGGTCGGATCTGAGGAGGGGGAGAATGAACACAGGGTTTGATGGACAGCTTCTGGAAATTTATGCCCCAAATGTGCAAGCTTGTTGGTCTCTGGGGTGAGCTGACCCTAATAACAAAACCAAATCAGGTCCGCCTGCAAAGTGTGATCTGGGTACACCCAGAATTGGTATTCACCACCAAACAAAAACTCAGAGCTTGTTGACTCTTGTGCATTTCACTAGCCCCTCGATCCCACAGACTGCAGAGCAGACACCAACAGGGGAGCAGGGGACAGAGCCAGATCCTGATTCAAGGTGCGCAGGCTGGACAACATTATGCACATAAAATGGCAATCTCAACACAATTTCAGTTTGGGATGCTTCAAATAGAAATTTTTGGTGAAAAAGAAAAAGGTAAAGAAAGTTCTCTTGAAAAGTTCTTTGGCATTATCTTCTGAACTTAGTCCTTATTCTTTAGGATCTAACTGTTCTATTTTTGTGTCCTGAAATGCATTTTAAGACATCTAAAGAGATAGATTTAAAGATCAATAGTTTTAAGCTCATGCTGTACATATGAGTGATAGCTATCTTTTTCAAGAAGCTCAACAGGGACGCCTGGGTGGCTCAGTTGGTTAAGCATCTGCCTTCGGCTCAGGTCACGATCCCAGGGTCCTGGGACCGAGCCCTGCATGCAGCTCCCTGCTCAGTGGGGAGTCTGCTTCTCTCCCTCTGCCCCTCCCTCCATTCGTGCTCACTCTCTTTCTCTCTCTTGCATGCGCACGCTCTCAAATAAATAAATGCAAGCTCGTACAGCCACTCTGGAAAACAATATGGAGGTTCCTCAAGACGTTAAAAATAGACTACCCTATGACCCAGCAATTGCACTATGAGTTATTTACCCCAAAGATACAGATGCAGTGAAAAGAAGGGACACATGTACCCCAACATTCATAACAGCAATGTCTACAATAGCCAAACTGTGGAAGGAGCTGAAATGCCCTTCAACAGATGAATGGATAAAGAAGATGTGGTTCATATATACAGTGGAATATGACTCAGCCATCAGAAAGCATGAATACCTACCATTTGCATCAATATGGATGGAACTGGAGGGGATTATGCTGAGTGAAATAAGTCAAGCAGAGAAAGACAACTGTCATATGGTTACACTCATATGTGGAACATAAGGAATAGCACGGAGGACCACAGGGGAAGGGAGGGAAAACGGAATGGAAAGAAATCAGAGAGGAGACAAACCACGAGAGATTCTAGACCCCAGGAAACAAACTGAGGGTTACAGAAGGGAGGAGGGTTGGGGGGATTGAGTAGCCAGGTTATGGATATTAAGGAAGGCACGTGTTGTGATGAGCACTGGGTGTTATATGCAATTAATGAATCATTGAACACTACATCAAAAACTAATGATGTACTATATGTTGGCTAACTGAACATAATAAATACATACATACATACATACATAAAATCTTAAAAAAGAAGAAGAAGAAACAGCAGCTCAACAGCACAGTGAGCAAGGCATCTCTTTGCTCTCTATTGCCAACATGAATCTGGACTCCAATTTCCTGTATAGGTTCCTAAACATTATTATCCATGAACTACACCCAAAATCACAAGGAAACTTCAAACCACTACTTTCTGAAGTAGCCTGACATATTTGCTTCCTTTCATAGTCAAGAGAAGTAAGGAGACAGAAGTCTACTAACATCCATAAATAGGTTTTATTTTAAGTTTCACAAAAGTATTCTACAACATCAGGAAATCTGTATACCAAGAACATAAAGCAAATTTGGTTCCTGATATCCAATCAAGTGATGCCTTTTCCAACACAGCCACAAAGACAAATGGAGTAGAACAGAGCTCCATCACTGGCCAGTCAATGACGGAAGGTATTTCTACCAAGTCTTGGTTAAGAGGACTACCAATCATCATATATTCATATTGGAATGCAACTTTCAGTATGTGAAAAACCTTTCCACACATAAGCCTCCACAAAAATGAGGACAAAAAATCAACAACCAGAAAATGATCAAAGAAAAGGAAATCAGCATACATCATTTTGTTTTATGTAACATTTAGTGGCATATTTACTTGGCCAAATATATTAAAAGCTCCTAAAATCAGAAGAATCATCTTAATATTTCTTCTGTATTCTTCACGGTCTCTGCTACACAGAATGAGCCTAGCGTAAAAGAGACAGATTGATAAATGTATAAATGCACGAATGAAAGTATCTAGTTCATCTTGACTGGCATATTAGCCACTATAATGCCAAAGAAAATCAGACAATTACACAATTGGAAGGGAGTGCAGTAATCATTTTGCTTAATCTCTTCATTTAAAAATTTTAATATGGGAAACTAAAATTATTTAGAAGCTTGCACTGCAAAGCCCTGCCTAATCTTTCACTGGAAATTTAGAATTACATGCAGCTAATGAATTATGATCCTTCGTAGATGATTGTACAATGATGCACTGGTTTCAAAATCAAGATGCCAGCACAGGAGGCTGTTAGATCATGACCCTGATGTAGCGCCAAATGCTAAAATAAATTGAAATTCCGTGAAGGAAGGCTTACTCTCACCGCATCTCTGGGGGACTTGCCCTACTAATGCTTACCTCTGTCACCTGCAAGCCATTCTGAACATTCAGCAGCACAAAATAGTTATTGATAATTAGTTATGGGAATGTAATCCATGCAGAAACACAGAGCAATGCTCTCCCAAGCATTTAACATAAGCCGGTCATGTGAACAGAGAGGCCAAAGCAAAGTATTCAAGCAGTTGAACTAGCATTTAAAAACAAGACAAAGGGATATATAAGGATTCAGTGGAAACATACCTTCTAACAATAGAAGCAGAATGTAGAAGTTTAGGAGAAGCCAAGGGTTAGGATAAGAGGACAAGAGAGGAAAACACCATCAAAAGCGTAAGATGTACACTGTCAGCGCAGCCTTCCAGAAGGCTACGAAGCTCAGAGATTCCTTGCGCACAACATCCACTTTCCCAGGTCAAAATTAACCTCAAGAATAAAGGAAAATGTTTATTTACTTGCTTATTTAATAACTGGTATTTTCATACCAATTTTGCCCTTAACTGGACATTTCTCTAATTATGTAAGCCATAGAGACGGTATATGCCAACACTTTACAATGTATGTCACATACATTTTACTTCTTTGTAATGTTCTATAATCATGCAGTGGCTATAACCACGTGAGCAAAAGTGTTCCTTTGGACTATAATAAATAGAACTGCTCGAACCCTCTGCTAGGACACAGAGATTAAGAATACAGTACCCCTAGAAAGTCTTCAACAACTAGACTGGTGCTAGAATAAGATTCAATCTCTTCGGACCTTGTTGACATGATTTTGGTTTATTTTTGCACGGCATATTTACCTAACCCTACATGGCCACGGCAATGTTTTCTCTGAAGGAGTCCTAACCCCTTCCCTGAAGGTGAAGAAGTGAGGTCAGCAACGACTTCCATACCATATCCCAAGGTTCGGACTAAATCAACAAAGTTAACCATTAGGGGAAAACAAATCCACTCTTCCTTTCAAAAACAAGACTGGAATTCAGAGACGGTTTGGGATTGATTAACAGGAGCTCAGTGGGATTGCTGCCAGAGATTAAGGTTTTGAAAATGAGGAATCATAACTTTTTTTTAACAAGTCAGATATTACCTAAAAATAATACAACAACCAAATAACACCATCAAAGTCATCATATGATATGTAAATAGGCTTCAAAGCTTTTGTGAAGCTTCTAGGATAGTGAGTAATTGTAATTAATGATTCAATTAATTATTATGATTAATTTATTGATTTCAATAAATTATCAATTATTTATAAACTACATTTTCATTCACAACTAATCTCATAGATTTTAATCATTCTATTAATAATTAGGGAATCATATTCGACAGGCAATAGAAAGTAGTATTACCTGGTCTTTAACAGCACTTATAAAGTAAGAAATCAATGCCAGTAATGTTCCTTCCCCATTATCTATGATTATAGATATGTTAGACAACAGAGTAGAAAAAAATTAAATTATTAAGTGGGGCAACCTCACAATTACCCGCCCTTCCAAGATAATTTGAACAAGTCAACATGCAATGATAAAGAATCAAAAAGCAAACTACAGTTTAAATTCCAAATTACTGCCCCTCCTTAATTCCCCAAATCAGACAGTATAATCAGAACTGAACAGGTTTAAAAATCCAAAAGTTATGGCATGTTAAATATTTAAACGTATAATCCTGAGCACCCAACTCCTTGCCTCCTGATCTGTCCTATGGCCCAGAAAGTTCTCAATTTCCTCCCCCATCCACATTCCCCTACATAAACCTCAAACCCATTTTTAAGTCCCAGTTTTAATGTCACTTCTGCAGGAAAGACTTCTGTGCACCTGGATTAGATTAGGGCTATCTGTTACTCTCGTAGCTCCCTCTACATTTGCTGAATCACACACTTGTAGTAAAACATTTTCCCTGTCTAAGGTCTGTATCCTCCCATTAGGCTGCAAGCTCATTGAGGGAATGTCTACCCTCTCCCCCACTCCATCCCTGCACTCAGCCCAGTGCCCTGTACATACTATTCACTTCATAAATATTTGCTAATTATTGAACAAATGAGTAGACCTCGAAGTTGGAAGTTTACTGTGCCTTAATGTACACATTTGTTTTAAAATTAAACACTGCAAACTGAGCAGTAAAATACAGCTCCAAATTATAATTTTTAAAAGTACTCATCCTAAAAGAGGCAAAAGCTATAAAGGAAATTTATCACTGAGTGCCTTCTCTCTGTCACTATGGGAAGTCACCTTCCCCAAGGGACTCATCAAGAGAGTAATAACTACTCAGATATAGACTTCTGCACAAGCACACACACACCCTGTTAGAAAACTGTCATTATCATTAATCACCTGACAGTAGAACCACATAAATTAATAAAAGACAACAGTCACTCAAAACGTCACTGAGCTACAACAGTCCATTACTCTGTCCTCTATGACTACTAAATAGAATAGACAGTACACAAGGCAAATGGCTCAAGCATGACAGTAGATTAGGCACCGAAGCCATCCGATACTTCCTTTGTGAAGTACTTTCCAGGAGAAAATCAATTCACTAAAATTGGGGGGGGGGCACTAAAACCAACTCATAGGCAGGATTTCAGAGAGGTGCTCTGGTGGACCAGCTTTCTGTGTCAAAGTCAGCTCTAAGTTTGGCCCGAGTGATCACACTGTACACATGGTCCCAGCGCTCCCCGCTCCTCACTGCCCCTCACTTGGCTAGATGAAAAGGACCTGCTTGCTGACGGGCATATCTTGCCATAAGGTCATCCTCCCTTGGTAAGATTTCCAGCCTCAACCTCCTCTTTAGGACCACTCTGGGGTACGCATGGCTTCCATCAGCTGGGATTTCCTGATCCCTGGTGAGCTGCCACCTTGAGGGAGCACTAGAGAATGGCTCCTGCCTTCTGGATTCCCAGGGATGCTCAGCATTGACTTTTCTAGCTCTAAGAGATTAGGAATGAGTACCAAATGTAATTTGTCCATCCTGACTATGCTGGAAAACCAATCCTGGCATCACCCATTTTGAGACTAGGTAACCAAAATACAGATTGCAATCATGGGCCAAACATTCACGTATGAACGGATACCCAATATAAATCACAAGACCACTGGGTTTCTCTAAAATTCAAAATGTTAACCATCATACCCCCTTTCAATTGTTCTCACAAATAAATAATGGTGAAGGTCTGCAGTCATTTGGAAATTTCAATTACTGAGCAGTCTCGCATTTTTCAGATTAACCATCATTGGAAGACCCACCCTCTCCCAACTACGGACCCTCATGTTCTTAAAGCCTGAAATGGCTTCAGGAGCAAAGTAAAATCACATTTTGGCTCGATAACCTGAACCTCAGGCTGCAGAATTTCAGCCACTGACATGAGACGTGTTTAATCACTACAGTCAGATTTTCTCAAGAAGCAGATCACTAATACTGAGGAAAAGACAGGTCTAAGGGAATTGAGAGTAAAAGATCTATGGAAAGTCTGTCATTCAGCTTCTGAAGGTATCATGTGGCTTTTGTATTACAGCAGTAGGCCTTGGTCCTTCCTTAAAAACGGCATTATTGCTCTCAGAGCTGGGGGAAGGTAGGCAGTTGTATTTGAGGAGTGTGAGGTAGTGGTACCTTTCCATAACACCCGTTTTCCTGGCAATGAATCAACGTAGCAAAAGCTATATGAGACAGCTTCTGTGAAAATACACAAAGGATTTTTTTAAATACTTGACTTGGAGAAAAATATATTCATGTATGACAACTTTCTACAAATGAAATATGGCAAAGAAATTAACTCTCATGTAGATTTTTATAAAGGTGTCTAACACAAAAGGCCCCCGCCCACCGCCCAAGGGAAAAAAAAATCCGAAATCAAGCCTTTGATAGGAATAAGCCATCAGAGTTTTTTTACTGTCAACTCAACCACTAACATAAGAAGAAACAGGAAGATAGTAAGGTTTGGGAGTTAAAAGAGGAAATATACTAATATGATCAGAATTTGTAACTTTGCCAATAAAATGGCCAGAAGACTGAGGCAGGTTACTAACCTCTGGTAGCTGACCTAGGCTTTTAAGACTAATAGCAGCAATTACAATACAAAAGTCCAGCTATTGCCCACAATTACTGCCTCTCAGGGGGTCTAAGTAATGAATTATTCGTGCAACATATGCCCTATACCTTTTTAGGAAGAAACAGACAAATCTATACAAACCAAGCTAACAGACCTCTTTATGGTCATAAAGTTTGTCACCTGCTGTTCCCAGCTGCCATAAAAAAAGATATTCTCTCCCTCCTCTGCCCCTTTTAAATGGTGAGCAAGTGGGAACCATCCCTATTCTCAGGAATTTAGGCGCTTAACAACATATTAAAGCGAGAGGTCAAAGTGCATCCTGTGTTACAATCCTTACTACTACAGTTGGGGTGCAGGAGAGATGGGGGAGGGGGGTGCTTCCAGCCAGGAGAAGCTACATTCTTCTTTCTCCATACTCTTCCCACCACACTGTTTCTATCACCAGGAGGGAAGCAATGACTGCAATTGTTTTGGAAAAGCTTCTAAATTTTTCAAATGACATGGTTTTACGCCTTTTCCTCTGGCAATTGTAGTTTCATAAGACAAAGCCCATTATTCCTTTAATGACTCAATACAGTCTTGCTTATATTTGTTTTGTAACAAACCACGGGGTATTCATGGTGAAAGCCACTGTGCACATCTTTAACAACTGATAAATAATTGATTTATGCACATAGTGAAATTACTTCACTTCTTTTTCTTTACATACTGGAAGTTGAAAGAAGATAAGTGCTTGGCATTCAAAGGCGAAGGAAGGGCAGGAGCCCATGAGCAGCACATTGAGGTTTTCTGTTTTGTTTAACTATAAATGTAAGGTAGCTTTGGCAGGCTGGGCTCAATCCTAGAGTGTGCCAAGAACTTTCCTACGGAAAAAAAGAACTAAGTGCAAAATTAATGATCCAACCGTTAAAGCTCCACGGTGCATGCAAGCACACCACGTTTAAAACAGACGCTCAGAAATAAAAAGAAAACATTTAAGATCGGATGTGCTCTTGTCACTGGGAGGCATCTTCTCCCAGCTCAAAACTCAATCTTCAGAAAGCAGGCTGGGAGAGGCAGTGCTCCGCCAAATGCAGGGAGAGGAACCTGAGGGGTATGGAAAACAGAACCCATGCCTGATGAAGTCAGACTTTGGCATGAAAACCTAGTGTTGTTGCTGGTTTTTTTTTTTTTTCCTTTCCAAAATAACTTTCAATTAAATTACCAGTCAACTTGAGTACAAAGGATCTCTTCTGATGTGGAATTCTAAAACTGACAGGCATCATGAGAAGCCCTCCTGACCAAAGAAAAGAATTGCTAATTTGCTCTTTAGTTGGAAAAAAAAATGTAAAAGAAGATATCAAATCAAATACGCCTTAGAAATTCAATAATCTAAGAGTCAATAGAATATATCCCATGTAAATGCATAGTTACTAAAAAAAGACAAGGAAGAAAAAAAAGTACATTCATGAAGTCCACTTTCTGCATACCTTTTCAAATTTTGTCAGCAATTCCCGTAAGCTGAAGTTCAAACCAATCATCGTCCAGTAGCCCTTGAAGCCTACATCTTTCCGGCGAACTTCCTCCAGACAACAGCTTTTAACTTCTAAAATCCGTATCTTTTCTGGCTATACCTTAAAATCCTTTGTAAAATCCTTTACAAGCCTTGCCTTTGAGCTATGGTCCATGAGCAGCAGCAGCTTGCGCTGGGACATTTTAGCCACCCCACCGTGGGTCCGTCTTCTCATGGACTTCGGAGCTCACAAGGAATAGACCTGCTTCTATAATTTCTGGTAGCTCTGTTCCACGAGGCTGGCATGGTCTCCTTTTTCTCTGGGAAGCCCAGGATTCCCTTCTGCTCACCTCACTAATGACCTGCAGCCCACAACTGTTCTCTCCTGGGCCCCAAGCTTAGAGTTTGGTCTCAATTACACACAGCAAAAAGAAGCTAAATCCTGCAAACTTGCATGAGAGAAGGGGGGAAAAAAAAAGCCAAGTATTACCAACTTCCTCCATTCAGACTGGTTTCAGGAAGAAAAAAAAAATTCCTGGGTAAAGAGCCAGTTTCCAAAGAGCATGACTTATGTAGAGTTCGAACAGCAAGGAGTGTACTCTTGTCTGAAGAAACACCCAAACACGGGACAAGAGCCCACCGGCGTGCACTCTCCCAGACACCGCCGCCTGCGTTGCTATGGCAACCACCAAGCTACTTTCACTCCATTTCCCTAGGTCAGGCTATGCCTAAGGGATGCTGTCAATGCAACAGAACTAAGTTGTTTGAAAAGTTGTTCTATTCGTCCGGAGAAAAGTTCCAGCAATCGATCTACCGGCCCCCTCTGCGGCGTTGGCGGCAGGGGAGGGCAGCGTGAGGCGGCTTCGCTGTTCCCCTCACTGATCTGACAGTGGTGTGGTAATCCACTTCTCTTTCCAGCAGTTGTTTATTATTTTAATCAGCATCCTCCCTTCCACCACCCTTCACACAGTTTGAAGTGAAGCTCACTCCCACTTCCTGGAGGCCTCCCTTCCCCAAACTGCCGTGTGATATCTCTCTGATTGTCTCGGTCCCAGAACAGAGCATGGGATCCATATTCCACTTTGGAGCCCATCCATGAAAATAGAAGGGGGTGGGTGTGCAAAACACCAACACCAACGCAAAACACCAAACAAAACATGTGTGATCAGCTGTATTATTTCTAAAAAGGTTTTAACAGTGAAGTGATGGGGAAAATAAAGGAAAGTTTATCTCACTGATACTACTAAAAGTCACTCAGACTGTTTTCACATGGAGAATTTGTTTACTTCTGAAATAAAATTTAAGTGAAAAGACCAAAAATGTAATAACTAATTACTTTCAATGTTAAATTTTGATATTAAATTTTTACTGCCACTCACAAAAACACTTCTACAAAGTTTAAATGTAATTGCTTTGAAGGAAAAAGTTCNGGTTTTAACAGTGAAGTGATGGGGAAAATACTTTAAAGGAAAGTTCATCTCACTGATACTACGAAAAGTCACTCAGACTGTTTTCACATGGAGAATTTGTTTACTTCTGAAATAAAATTTAAGTGAAAATACCCAAAATGTAATAACTAATTACTTTCAATGTTAAATTTTGATGTTAAATTTTTACTGCCACTCACAAAAACACTTCTACAAAGTTTAAATGTAATTGCTTTGAAGGAAAAAGTTCAATCCAAATGATATATTCTCGGCACTGATATTATGGACATCATTCCAAGGCAAAAATGTGGTTTTGCTTTTGCATTACATAGCTATTTAGTATACCAATAAAAGTGTGACAGATATGTCCATATGAAATATATTTCTCTCATGGTGTGCAGAAATTCATCATAAATATGCAATGCTCTTAAAGGTGACACGATCACACATGGAATGATGTTAATCTTAATATAACTAAGTTTACTTTTTGCATCAGGGTGTAGAGCAAAGGAAAAAAAAAACCCTGAAATTAGAATATGTATCTCCTAAGAGGCTATTTGAGTTACTTAAATATCAAAATGCTAGCACTGGATCATATGGAGAAAGAGATTCCATTAGCAACAGAAAAAAAAAAAAAACCTATCGGGGAACAATATACAATATGGTTATTATTTTTTGGATTTCCAGACCACTTTTCTTTCCATTTCATTCCCAGCTTATTTTCATATCAGTATTCCAATAGCATGTGTTTTACATATGCGGATCTATACAAAATTTAACAAGCTTTTAAAATATTTTCATCATTTATTCACAAAACCAACATGTCTCTGGGGGGAAAATGGCTTTATGAGATTTCTAGCAAAATGTATTGCACCTCGAAGCGCCCAATTCAGATTTATATGCACGCATGATTAATTTCAGAAACAAGTATGGTAAATTAATGATTATTCAGAAATTTATAAGTAAACTTAATCTGTGCAGTTTGTATCAAAAAAGCATTGACGTGAAGACCGGTCATCAGAAACGGAGCAGAGAAACTTATACAGAAAATGACCAGGCTGACCCGGATCTGTGAGGGCTCTGCAGCCACAAGCAGATCTTTCAGCAGCAACAAATAAACTTTTTACATAAATACAAGACAAAGGGAACCGTCAGCACCACCACCACCAGCAGCACCACCACCACAAAAAATAAATAAATAAAGGAGAGAGTGAAAAAGAACAATCTTTCTCAGCTGGGCAAACTTCCAACTACCACCCAGGGTGCTGGATGATTGTGATCAGAGACACGTGCAAACATGCAGTCCCCCATGCACACATCAGAAGAACGAATTAAATAAAAACTCTGTGGAACAACAGAGAATACCATAGTCTTTCTCTAAAGTAGAGTCTTCTATTTAAAGGGTTCTTATACCAGAGCAAGAATGATATTATTAGAACTCCAAATATCCTCTATCTTTAAACAGGCTAATTTTATGAGGGAAAAGCTTCATCATCCTGGATATTAGGGAATCTTCCCCAAAGCATGATAGGTACCTGTGTCCTGGAAGAGATAAAGACAGGATAAAGAAAGAGGGGAAGAATATGTTCCCGTCTAGAATTCTAAAGTGGAGTGTCCAGAAGTCAGTCTCTGTACTAACCACTACTAGCTTCTCTCACCGTCTCCGCAAATGCCTGACACCCATCCTCAGAACAGACATCCTCTGCTCAAATACTTAAATAAAGCTCCCGAATTACAGTTATAAAATATCCAAAACTAAGATATTGACAAACTTAGCTATGATGACACCCTCTTTAGGACGAAAAGGGGAAAAAATACTCAGTGGATCCATATGGAGCCATTCAAAAGAAAAAAAAATGTTAATTCTCACCTAATTTAATAACAAGGTAGCTATACTTTCACTAAAAACACTGAAAAGCAACTAAAATATTATTTTATTGACGAGTAACTGACATTAAAAATATAAAGTTTTAAAGACAAATTGTTTATGTAAAAATCCAAAAATATTCTATAAAATTCAAATAGCTAAACTTTAATATATTAGTCAGAAGAACTATGCTCTTTGATAACTGAGTGACACATTAGAAGTGAGACTTATAAAATATAAAAGTTAATTGCTTGTATAACTGTAAGCACATTTTACTGTTATTTGTTTGATATCTGTAAATAAAAACACTTTCTCAGCTTAAACTCTGTATACAAAATACCATCTTGGTAATACACCTTCATCTCCACAGTCATTTCTGTTTTTACCAAGCACCTCTTTGATACATTATCTCCTCTAATCCTGCAATCATTAACACAAAAAATAGAGGCCTCCAGTGGTAGCAGTACATCACCAGAGAGACTTAATAAATTGGATGATGAAATTTGAAGGAGTTGACATTTTGCCAGTCTAAACTAGTGTGCAAATAAATTGTGCACTAATCCTCAAGAGGTGGAAAAAACACAACACTGCCAATCCCCATAACAGATCAACACTGAATATGCTAGGATTCTCCAGCCACATAAGCCATGTCTCAAACATGGACACGAAATTCCATGAGGAGGCGAATGTTATAAAACCAGAGAGCAGCACAAGAAAACCCAATAATGGAATCTATAAAATCTAAACCTAAATTACTTCATAAAAACCACATTCCATTGCTAAAATGTAAAGAGTAAATGTATATATGGTTTTGGCAAAAACATTCAAAGGCTAGGCTAATTAAAAACTTTTTATGTCTAAAAACTATATTTCATTTAATTTATTAAAAGATGACTTATTTAGCAATTTCATCAAGGCAACAAGACATTCTCTGGGGTTCAGTCAAATATAAGCAAAAAGAGCAGTCTAAATGCTTTGCTGAAAGGCAATTTATGTCTTACCCGGAGAGTAGTCTAAACACAGAGTTCAGATTTTTAAAACCTGTAAAGATATATAAAGTATGTTTTCCATGCAAAACCTAACAGGTTTCTTTTTACATTGGTCAATATAAAGAATAAAAAGAAAAGGAAAGAAAAGAAAAAGCTTCTTGGGAACCTCTAAAGTGAAGCATATGGAGGTCAATAGGTGATTACAAATAAATCAGTACATCATGGCTTCTTTCGAAATCAAGAGCTTCAGGCATGGGAAGAAAAATGCACTTGTTAGAAACCCATTTGGACTTAAGGAAAGATCCAGATTATAATGCCTTTGAAAAGAATACACACAATCCTCCTTTTCCTATCCCTTCTAACTCAGCGTTTATAATTCAAAAATAAAATAGATTCAAGACCCAAATCATGATCTGAGATTGCAATTCCTTGTCAGCTGCTGCTGTAGTTCTATTAAGAGGAGTCCACTCAATACATTACAGCTCTCTAGTTAACATCAGCCAGCAACCAAGTCTGTCAGCTGGTAGCCATTTAAAGTAATATACAGCCCTAAAGGGCAGAAGGTTCAATCTAAAATGGAGGCCTCAGCCCCTGATGAAAGGCGGAACTCTCCTTTTATCCCAGAAAGTTCAGGCGATATGCTTTGTACACAAAGAATTATTTTTAACGTTTAACTCTTCAATAATGTCATCTATTCTGATAATTATACAGGTGGCGGTTGGGAAATAAAAATTATACTTCATAGGAAAAAGACTCGATACTTTTTTCATTTCCATAACCTACAGCCAGAAGATTCTACAAGACATTCTAAAAGGCACAAAGAGCTTTTTCTTTTTAAGGGGAGTGGATGGGTGGGGTAAGGGTTGAGGAAGAGAAATGCCAGCTGATCTGTTTCTGAATTAGCCAACCAGGTGCAGGGGTCAGTCTTCAGCAACCTTCTAAATATTTAATGATTCAGAGAGCACTTTATTAGGTGACTAAAAATAATGCCAAGAGAAGTTAATGTTTCAAAACCATATCCTTCCTAAAAAATAGCAGCATCAGACAAGAGTGAAACCATCCCAGGCAGCCAAGCCTCATAATTCCAGATGTCTACTGACAGCACAGGCCTGTGGGATATGCACATAGGCTTTGGAGAAAGTTCTTACAGGTTTTCTAAAGGTTTTGTACAGGCTTTTCTAATTTTCTTCAGCTATTCAGATTTAGAAAATTAAAGCCAAAATTAAAATACAAATTTGAATAACAACAGTGAACATGTTAAGATAAATAAAAATTGTAAGTGCTGTTTTTACTCACAAGTAAAAAACTGATACTTTCCCCAGGAGGGCGCTGCCCCTGTAATGTGGATATGTAGTGAAAGAACTGGACATTAAGTGAACCCAGAGGAAGCTCCAACTGACCCAGTGAGACCAGCTATGCTTCTGTGTATCATCCTAAGAGAAGGGGCTTTTCTGATGCCTGCAGGCCAATGCTTCAGCTCTGCTCCAGGCTCCTGCCATCTCCCTGCTTAGCGTCCATTTTGGAATTCTCTGCGAAATCACACCGAAAACTTTCTTTGACTCCCTCATCATGATTCATCTTCACTAGTCTCACCAATAACCTGTCAATACATTTACCACTTGAGCCATTTAGACTTACAAATATGGCTCCTCCAAAAGACAGTCTATCATCCTTTTTTTTTCCTGAGTATCTTCAGTTATATTTACTTTCTGCACTTTTATCTCATTTCCTTTATATATTTACTCTGATCAATGAGTTCTACATTGTGTCTTTGTTTATTCCCCCCAAAAGTTTTCGATAAAGTACTGGATAGATAGTGAGCCCATACAATGTATTATGCGGCTCATAATAAAATCAATAGGCTGATCACAGAATGAAGAATTCCTACATTTGATAGAATTAAGTTAAGCCATTATGTTTCCTGGAGATTATTAGAAGCAGCAGAATTGACTTTTAAAAATCTGCCAAATTGGGGGCGGGGAGATAATTTAGCAATATTCATCAAACATCAAAGTGTATATAACCTGTGAGTCAAAAATTCTATCCCTAGGAATCTAATTTGCAAACATGTGTACAGACATAGGTACATGGATGCTCAATAAGTCCTATCTGATATAGCAAAAAGCTGAAAACAATCTAAATGTCCATCAATAGATAACTATTAAAGAAATTATGGCAGATTTCACACAATGGAATGCTGTGCCACTATGGAAAAGAGGGAGATGATTTCTTTGTGCTCCTAAGAAATAATCCCTAACATATATGTATGCATATAGGATATGTATGTATATGCCAAAAAGGGGGGGGTTGATACAGTTATGCAAAAGCACATTACATGAAATACAGATAATATCTCTGGAAAGATGTGTTAAGAAGACAGCAATGACAGTCACCTCTGAGAGAGGGACTGGAGATCTGACTGTCTTGAATAGGACTCTTTGTCTTTTAAAGTGCATGAAAATTTTACCACAAGCACATGATACTTTTTCTATACAAAATTAAATCAATAAATAGATGGGAAATTCCCAACTAAAACATATTTATCTTTCTGGGTAGATACCTATTTTTTTAATGGTGGTATAATTAGATTTGAAGGCAAATACCACCAGAGACAACCATTTTTGCCTCTGAAAGTTTCAGAAGCTTTGAGGTGCCAGATGGTCTGACATTCTAGCAAATCAGCCCTCCATAGAAATAAGCCTTCAACAGCACTGGGCTAGTCAATGGTAAACTTTTCTAAAGGGGAGACAAAGCCTTTTTGTTCTTGTAAGTTACTCAATAACTAGTAACACCAGCTTAAATAATAACTTTGTCTAAAACAGGCAGTGTGTAATTCAAACTATTCTCTTTCTAAGGAAACTGGTATCTATTTCTGTTATCTCGTATTTGATATTCTATGGTATATAATTTTTTGGAATGTTTATAAAATCAATTGACATATACCCACAAAACAATAGTCAGCCTGGCTTGTTGAAGGCAACTGAAGCATCATTTCATCTTTCAAGTTGAGCTACGTAATCCAACCGAGGGGGCTGGCAGAGTCAGTGCCAGGGTTGACTACTGACTACAGAGATAGTGCAATACAATTAGCAATTTTGTTCATGGATCTAAGTTCGAGTAGCTGGAGAGAAAGTGGTAAATAGGAAGCCAGCCCTGCTTCTCATGTTTGGAGAAGTACGCTTCATGTGTTGTGAAGGTTACTCTGACAAAAGGAGATGTACCACTATGGCTGAAGAAGCCAACAGACACTGAGGTCAGGCACATTCTTCTCTGGGACTGTATCTAGTAACAGAAGGGGGTTTATAATCTCTAGCTCTACTTTAATTTTGCCAAACCAAGGAATTTAAAGCACAATTTAAATCCAGAATTTGCATGTGATGTGATGAGCTCTGGGTGTTACATGCAACTGGCAAATCATTGAACTCTACCTCTGAAATGAATAATATATTACATGTTAATTAACTGAATTTAAATAAATAAATAAATAAATAAATAAATAAATAAATAAATAAATCCAGGATGTGATCTGGCCGGTGTTTTAACTTTAAAATAAAAATATGGGATGGATACAATGTAATAGAGCCTTTAAAAGCACAACACTGAACTAGTATTTATGCTTATAGGACAAGTACTGGCATCAAAATAGTAAGCTTGGGAAGCAGAACAAATATCCAAATGATGTTGCCACTGCACAAGTGTCTGGAAAATATCACTTCAGAAATACCTTTATACTTAAGGAGAGCCATCCAATAAAATGGATCCCATTTTTCAATTATAATTCCCCTTTACCAAACTTATAATACCCATCTTGATCACTAGAATGACTGTTGGTAATGTGCAAAAACCAAGTATACACTTATATGTTTAAAGTCTACCATTAATTAGTAGATTCAAAACATGATGCATGTTATTAAGGATGTTACAAAGACTGCACAACACTGGAAAATATGAAACAAATTTAGAAAACTTAAATGCAATCTAAATGTTGCAACAAGATATTTTGAGGAATTTCAATATTCTTTGACTCATCCCACCCATCTCTATTTCCACTCCCAGAGACATTGGTTGCTCTGTTTGGCTGTGGCATATTTTTTTAAATGCCTCTTAACTACCTTTCAGTCAACACTACGTATTCTTATAGAGAGGATTATGGCTCAGAATGACAAAAACTTATATCACTAGAACAT
The DNA here is from genome assembly GCF_002007445.2 of Ailuropoda melanoleuca. Taxonomy (NCBI): domain Eukaryota; kingdom Metazoa; phylum Chordata; class Mammalia; order Carnivora; family Ursidae; genus Ailuropoda; species Ailuropoda melanoleuca. Next base: position 89,411,772 of record NC_048227.1, on the reverse strand, counting down.
AACTTTCTCATTAGAAATTATGAATCAGATCCTACTACTACTGTAATACTCTGAAAACCAGTATAGAGCCATCTTAATAATGTGAGACAGTAATAATGTTACATACGAACTAGGTTACTTATTTACATTATTACATCCCAGCCCTAACATATTATATCTTCCATGGGATAAATAAGAAACAATAACACTCTTAGAGTCACGAGACCTGGGTTGTGATTTGATCTGTAATAACACTTATCTGGCTGCTTGACCCAGGAAAAGACACTTGAACCCTTGGCTACACTTTGATTTTTCTTTATAAAATGAACCTCTCACAGCAAACACTCAAATACTCTTATCAAGAAAGACATTCACCAGCACCGTATAGTTGATTGGTCATTAGTTTCAACAAAAATTCACTGATAGCTGGATAATTTTAATTATAGCACAATGGAGACTTTAATAAGATTCTATGCATTACCAGGAGTGTTTTCATATATTCCTCCTAAATTAATAAAACTCTTAAAAATATATTATTACAATAGATTATTTTGAGAAGCATATGTATGTTCTCTTAATATTCCTGTGTATTTTTCACCAAAATGTCTGTAACTTGTTAAGTGTTAACACTGGTTATTATTAGCAACAAAAATTTAAAAACAACAATAACAACAAATATATATATATTAAAAAGTTCATCACTGATCGCTAATTATTAAAAAGCAATATTAAGTAATAAAACATCTATCACATTATGAAGTGGTTCCTGAAATAGCAATACTCTTCCCATTTGTTCACTGATGTACCGCCAGAGGTTAAAACAGTCCCTGATACATAGTAGAAAACCAAAAAATAGTCACTGGATTACTGAATCAATGTCACATAGACGATCTCTACACAAGCTCATAAAATGTTGAGACTTCACACAACTTGGAATCACCAATATACTTCAATGACCAATTATTTAAATATCAAAATGTCTTAATATTTTTTGATACCCTCTTGCTACAGTTCTGTCACTCACCTCCTAACAACTGATTCAAGCCACCCTTCTTGATGCTCTCTTGCCTCAAATTCTCTTCTATTTCCAATCAGCAATGACAAAACAATTCTCTTCAAAAACTACTTTAATCAAAAAGCCACGTATTTTATCTCCCCCTCTACTGCTTCATCTATAGCTTATTTCAAGTGTAAATTAACTATGACTTTTTTAGAACATGTGTACAGAGGTGAGTTAAGATGGCAGGGGAGTGGAGGCCCCCTTATTCAGACGGTCCCCTGAGTCGAGCTGGATAGGTACCAGACCAGCCTGAACATCCACGGAATCAGCCTGAGACGCAGGAAGATACATCTGGATCTCTACAAATGAACATCTCCAGGGCTGAGTATTGAGGTACGAAGCGGGGAGCCGTGAAACCGCACACAGATATGGGAAGATAAACGGAAGGAGGAGGGAGCCACCGCGTTTGGGCGCCGGGAAGCGTTAGCCACCTGCACGGGGGAGCGGGTGGACTCGCGGACCTGCACCCGCGAGACAGCAGACTGAGACCGTGAGCAGGCAGCGCACACCACCAGGCATCTCACGGAGCTACGGAGCTCCGGTGTGCTCACTGGATCCAGACTGAGACCGGGAGCTCCGGGAGCACACGCTGGACGGCTGGCGGCTGGCGGCGTTAGAAACAAAAAGGACAGAGACGGGCCGGCCCTGGAAGTGAGGGCTTAGATGCCAGGTGTGGGGCGCACAGCCCGGGACGCTGCAGGGTAGAGCAGCACCAACAGTAACAAGAGTTAAAGTGGCCAGAACATCAGTGGAGAACGGGCCGCAATCCCTCTGTTCTGAGACAGAGGCTGAGATTNGAGATGCCAGGTGTGGGGCGCACAGCCCGGGACGCTGCAGGGTAGAGCAGCACCAACAGTAACAGAGTTAAAGTGGCCAGAACATCAGTGGAGAACGGGCGGCAATCCCTCTGTTCTGAGACAGAGGCTGAGATTCAGCCGCTGTTGCTCTGACTCTCGGAAGAGGCACAGCAGACCGCCAGGGAAAGCCGCCAGAGAACAAAAGCGTGGAAATACCGGCTCACAGGGTGCCCATCCCCATCCCCCCATGCAGGGGACACGGAGACTCTACCCAAACAGGGTTGCCTGAGTATCGGCACGGCAGGCCCCTCCCCCAGAAGGCAGGCTGAAAAATCAAGAAGCCCACAATCCAGGGTGCCTGGGTGGCACAGTCATTGAGCGCCTGTCTTCGGCTTAGGGCGTGATCCCGGCGTTCCTGAAAGGAGTCCCTCATCGGGCTTCTCCTCTGGGAGACTGCTTCTTCCTCTCCCACTACCCTGCTTGTGTTCCCTCTCTCGCTGGTTGGCTCTCTGCCACATAAATAAATAAAATCTTTAAAGAAGAAGCCCACATCCCTAAGACCCTATAAAACAAGGGCACACGGCCTGGGTCCCAGTAAATAATTTGGGCTCTGGACAACCCCACAACCTCTCCTCATCAGAATGACAAGAAGGAGAAGCCCCCCCCCCCAGGAAAGAAAAGACAGTGAGTCTGTGGCCTCTGCCACAGAAATAATGGATATGGATGTAACCAAATTATCAGAAATGGAATTCAGAGTAACAATGGTCAAAATGATGAGTAGACTTGAAAAAAGTATTAACAAAAATGTTACTGAGAATATAGAATCCCTAAGGACGGAAATGAGAGCGAATCTGACAGAAATTAAAAATTCTATGATCTAAATGCAGGCAAAACTAGAGTCTCTGACGGTCAGGGTCACCGAAGCAGAGTAACATCTTAGCGAATTGGAGGATGGGTTAGTAGAGGAAAAAATGAAAATAGAAGCTGGACTTAGAAAAATCCACGCCCACGAATGTAAGTTACAGGAGATTACTGACTCAATGAAACGTTCCAATGTCAGAATCATTGGCATCCCCGAGGGGGTGGAGAAAAACAGAGGTCTAGAAGAGATGTTTGAACAAATTATAGCTGAAAACTTCCCTAATCTAGCGAGTGAAACAAGCATTCGTGTCCAAGAGGCAGAGATGACCCCTCCCAAGCTTAACCACGACAAAGCTTCTCAGACCACAACGCTCTGAAATTGGAACTCAACCACAAGGAAAAACCTGGAAGAAACTCAAACACTTGGAGGCTAAGAACCATCCTGCTCAAGAATGACTCGATAAACCAGGAAATCAAAAAACAAATTAAACAATTTATGGAGACCAACGAGAATGAATACACAACGGTCCAAAACCTATGGGATACTGCAAAGGCAGTCCTAAGGGGGAAATACATAGCCATCCAAGCCTCACTCAAAAGAATAGAAAAATCTAAAATGCAGTTTCTATATTCTCACCTCAAGAAACTGGAACAGCAACAGAGGGACAGGCCTAACCCACTGACAAGGAAGGAGTTGACCAAGATTAGAGCAGAAATCAATGAATTAGAGACCAGAACCACAGTAGAGCAGATCAACAGGACTAGAAGCTGGTTCTTTGAGAGAATCCATAAAATTGATAGACCACTGGCAAAACTTGTCCAAAAACAAAGAGAAAGGACTGAGATTATTAAAATTATGACTGAAAAGGGAGAGGTCACGACCAGCACCATTGAAATTGCAAGGATTATTAGAAACTTTTATCAACAGCTATATGCCAAAAAACTAAACAATCTGGAAGAGATGGAGGCCTTCCTGGAAACCTATAAACTACCAAGACTGAAACAGGAAGAAATAGATTTCTTAAATAGGCCAATTAACTATGAAGAAATTGAGTCAGTGATAAACAACCTTCCAAATAATAAAACTCCAGGCCCAGACGGTTTTCCTGGGGAATTCTACCAAACATTCAAAGAAGAAATAATACCTATTCTCCTAAAGCTATTTCAAAAAATAGAAACAGAAGGAAAGCTACCAAACTCATTCTATGAGGCTAATATTACCTTGATCCCCAAACCAGGCAAAGACCCCCTCAAAAAGGAGAATTACAGACCGATTTCTCTAATGAATATGGATGCCAAAATCCTCAACAAGATCCTTGCTAATAGAATCCAACAGTACATTAAAAGGATTATCCATCATGACCAAGTGGGATTCATACCTGGGATGCAAGCATGGTTCAACACTCGCAAATCAATCAATGTGATACATCATATCAACAAGAAAAGACTCAAGAACCATATGATCCTCTCAATTGATGCAGAAAAAGCATTTGACAAAATACAGCATCCTTTCCTGATTAAAACCCTTCAGAGTGTAGGAATAGAGGGTACATTTCTCAATCTCATAAAAGCCATCTATGAAAAGCCTACTGCAAGCATTATTCTCAATGGGGAAAAGCTGGAAGCCTTTCCCTTAAGATCAGGAACACGACAAGGATGCCCACTCTCGCCACTATTATTCAACATAGTACTAGAAGTCCTTGCAACAGCAATCAGAAGACAAAAAGGGATCAAAGGTATCCAAATCGGCAAAGAAGAAGTCAAACTGTCTCTCTTTGCAGATGACATGATACTCTATATGGAAAACCCAAAGGAATCCACTCCCAAACTATTAGAAGTTATAGAACAATTCAGTAAGGTGGCAGGATACAAAATCAATGCCCAGAAATCAGTTGCATTTCTATACACGAATAACGAGACTGAAGAAAGAGAAATTAGGGAATCCATCCCATTTACAATAACACCAAAAACCATGCGTTACCTTGGAATTAACTTAACCAGAGACGTAAAGGACCTATATGCTAGAAACTATAGATCACTTTTGAAAGATATTGAGGAAGACATAAAAAGATGGAAAAATATTCCATGCTCATGGATTGGAAGAATTAACATAGTTAAAATGTCCATACTACCCAGAGCAATCTACACTTTCAATGCTATCCCGATCAAAATACCGAGGACATTTTTCAAAGAACTGGAACAAATAGTCCTTAAATTTGTATGGAACCAGAAAAGGCCCCGAATCTCCAAGGAACTGTTGAAAAGGAAAAACAAAGCTGGGGGCATCACAATGCCGGATTTCGAGCTGTACTACAAAGCTGTGATCACAAAGACAGCATGGTACTGGCACAAAAACAGACACATCGACCAATGGAACAGAATAGAGAACCCAGAAATGGACCCTCGGCTCTTTGGGCAACTAATCTTTGATAAAGCAGGAAAAAACATCCGGTGGAAAAAAGACAGTCTCTTCAATAAATGGTGCTGGGAAAATTGGACAGCTACATGCAAAAGAATGAAACTTGACCACTCTCTCACACCATACACAAAAATAAACTCCAAATGGATGAAAGACCTCAATGTGAGACAGGAATCCATCAAAATTCTAGAGGAGAACATAGGCAACAACTTCTATGACATCGGCCAGAGCAACCTTTTTCACGACACATCTCCAAAGGCAAGAGAAATAAAAGATAAAATGAACTTATGGGACTTTATCAGGATAAAGAGCTTCTGCACAGCCAAGGAAACAGTCAAAAAAACTAAGAGACAGCCCACGGAATGGGAGAATATATTTGCAAAGGACACCACAGATAAAGGACTGGTATCCAAGATCTACAAAGAACTTCTCAAACTCAATACACGAGAAACAAATAAACAAATCATAAAATGGGCAGAAGATATGAACAGACACTTTTCCAATGAAGACATACAAATGGCTAACAGACACATGAAAAAATGTTCAAAATCATTAGCCATCAGGGAAATTCAAATCAAAACCACACTGAGATACCACCTTACGCCAGTTAGAATGGCAAAGATAGACAAGGCAAGAAACAACAATTGTTGGAGAGGATGTGGAGAAAGGGGATCCCTCCTACATTGTTGGTGGGAATGCAAGTTGGTACAGCCACTCTGGAAAACAGTGTGGAGGTCCCTTAAAAAGTTAAAAATTGAACTACCCTATGACCCAGCCATTGCACTACTGGGTGTTTACCCCAAAGATACAGACGTAGTAAAGAGAAGGGCCATATGCACCCCAATGTTCATAGCTGCATTGTCCACAATAGCCAAATCATGGAAGGAGCCGAGATGCCCTTCAACAGATGACTGGATTAAGAAGCTGTGGTCCATATATACAATGGAATATTACTCAGCTATCAGAAAGAACGAATTCTCAACATTTGCTGCAACATGGACGGCACTGGAGGAGATAATGCTAAGTGAAATAAGTCAAGCAGAGAAAGACAATTATCATATGATTTCTCTCATCTATGGAACATAAGAACTAGGATGATCGGTAGGGGAAGAAAGGGATAAAGAAAGGGGGGGTAATCAGAAGGGGGAATGAAACATGAGAGACTATGGACTATGAGAAACAAACTGAGGGCCTCAAAGGGAGGGGGGTGGGGGATTGGGATAGGCCGGTGATGGGTAGTAAGGAGGGCACGTATTGCATGGTGCACTGGGTGATATACGCAACTAATGAAGCAGAACTTTACATCGGAATCCGGGGATGTACTGTATGGTGACTAACATAATATAATAAAAAATCATTAAAAAAAAAGAACATGTATACAATACCCTTATATTTGGCAAACTGTGTTGGTCCATAGAAACCATGCAACAATAGTAAATAAAAAGCTCATTCCCTGCTTACAGCTTTAAAATCCAAAAGTTTTTGACACTACTATATCAGCTTTCTACCTTTCTTTAATGTTTTCCATATCCCAACCCAAAGATATCTAAACTGTAATGTAGCATCTAATAGAACTTTCTGTGATGACGGAAATATTCTCTATCTTTGATGCCCTATAGAGTAGGATGGCTATTGAATACTTGAAATGTAGCTACTGTGACTGAGGGCCTAAATTTTTTAAAAAAGACTTTATTTATTTGACGGAGAGAGAGAGAGAGAGCACAAGCAAGGGGAAAAAGTAGAGGGAGAAGAAGACGCAGGCTCCCCACTGAGCAGGGAGCCCAATGCGGGGCTCAATCCCGGGACCCTGCGATCATGACCGGAGCTGAAGGCAGACACTTCAAAGACTGAGCCACTCAGGTGCCCCTGAGGAACTAATTTAATTGTTTAATTTTAATTAATTTTAACTTTAATGCAGACAGTCTCATATGGCTAGTGACATCACTATGCATGCCAGGCATGATTTCTTCACAATATTCTCAAGGATATGCCTCTTTAACTTTGTCCAAGTTACACTCTACTTTTTCTCCATTGACAGGATTCTCTTGTAAACAACAGCCTCCTTTTTTCCTATCCATGGAAATTTCCTCCAGTCAACAAGGTCCCATTCACTTTCCATGCCCTGCTCAAAGCCTTGTGCTATAGCTTTAATTCAACAACTTCCTATTCATGGCACTTCTCTCTATCATGCTGCACTGTTATCCTCTGCCTTTCTTACATCCTGCCTTGCTTTGTTTACAGGTTGTTTTGTCAATTTATCTTCCCTCCAACCCCAACAGGGAGTAAGCTCTTTGAGAGAAAGGGGAAAAAGTTTTATTTGTCCCCCAAAGAACCAGTAGAATGCTAAACATATAATCATTGTTCAACAGTTGTTAATTAACAGGAATAAAACAGGAATAAAATTTTACATCCTTAATGTGATTTTACAATTGAAGAGAAAGCCATGATCTTGGCAGACACATATATTTACAGTTACCAAAGTAGTTAATCTCATTCAGTTTTCAAATAAAAAAATATTTCCATTTGCTGAAAGGATCCCAAGTTAATCTAAAGATTTTGTACTCTTCTTACTCATAAATTTCTTCAAAGAGTGGCTCTGGTCCTTCTTCTGTAAGCCACTCAAGCTTAACTTCCTGACAAAAAGTTAACTTGACTGTATTTTTTAAGACTCATACTTTAAATTTTAAAAGAAAGTGCTGCCCTCTTGTGAAATGAGGTAGATTTATCTTTTCATGGACAGTTGAGTAAATATTGCAAAGGTATTAAAAGTTAAATTTTAACATTGAAACAAAACAGAGTTTATCTCCAAGTTTTATCTCTTTCCCCTGAGGTCTCTCCCCCTCCTGGTCTTGGTTAATTTTCCACCCAAATGAGGAATAGATCATCAGCTTGCACTGCTCACGATTCTACTATAACTAAAAAATAATGAATGACTGGAATATCTTCACGAAAACAGGAATGAATGAAAGATTGTAGTTTTTAAATATTCTATTACTGAGGGGACAGTGGAACAGCCAGTCAGTGACAGAGAAGATGAGTCAACGATAATGAGGGAAGTTTTGAGTCAACCCATTAACCTTGGGCAAGAGCCTAATCTGTCTTTAATCCACTGATTTACATATAAAGTGTGTATTTTAATAATACCTCATATTGCATAGATTTGTGTTGACATGAAGTGAAATACCAGAGGTAAAGTAATTAGCGTAGTCTTTGTCATATGGGAAGCACTTATTAAAAACTGTTGAACCAATAGTCATAATATTACCATAAATAAGGTTACATTCTTAACAGGCATTTAACAATAAAGTCTCTCAGAAAGTCTAACAACTGCAATATATGCCATCTTTTATTTGGGTATCTACGATATGGTTCAAGGACTAGGTGCCATAGAAATATTACTTTGAAGGAGCTCACGTTCTGCTATCCATGAAATGCCTGGAAAACCATTCCCTGATTTCATGAAGAACAAATGTGAATAAATCCACAATTCACAGAAATGACTGCTATAAAACCCATGGGCTTTAAGGATCCAATTAAACATGTCAGTTTACTTGAGTGACAAATTATAGATCACCTCAATTCTAAAGGTATCAAGAACGAGAATAGGAGAAAGAAAAATTAGTGTCAATCCCATAGTGTTTCCTTTTTTCTATGGAGTGAGCTTCTTAGGATGAAATTTTGCTTTCCCTCCCATCCTCTCCTCTGGGCCTGGGATGGAAAGAGGATAGGAGGTTGGCTGGACAAAGAGTATATCGTAAGAGTAGACCTAACCATCTTGATCTTTCTCCAACATTACCAAACATGAGTAATTCACAAGCCAGTTTTCATTTACCCACCACATTGGAACACACATGTAAATAGTTACCATTTACATAGGAATATTAGGAACAGGTGTGCCTATAAAAGATACGTTTAAAATTTAGAACATTCTTTGATTTGCTGCTCAGCACGCTAAGGGAACTGTATATTTAAAGTAATCTTCAGGAAATTCTTTTGTAATGTGGATCTTTTGTCAAATTAAAAGCCATCCCCTGATACATTTGCTTTAGCAGTTTGAATTTTTATGCATGAGAAGTTTTCTTCACTTGGGAAAACATTCCATTTTTTGATTGGTATTATGATAAAGAATAAAGGAGTGTCTGGATAATGAGGTGAAAAAGCGCCTTAAGGAAGAGTATGGGTCTAATATTGACTAATATAATACATTTTTGGTACAGCTTCCTTAAAAAAAATCCCTTTTTAAAACAACCATAACAAATGCAGGAATGACAATCATGCTGTTCTATTATTCTAATTAGTTGCCTCTCTGTTCAAATAGCAGACAGCCACAGAGGAACCCTGTAACATTTTGGTGAGCTAATTGAGAAGAAATCTCCAATTAAATGTTAAGGAAAGAGCATTAACATGAATATGATTTATAACATTTTAAATTAAATAAGGCTTTGATTTTACTGGACTTCAGGCAAAAGAAATGTTGATTCACCATCCACCCAAGGGAAAATGTTTCTAACAAATAAATAAAGGTTAAAAAGGCAGGGAAATATATGCCTCAATAACTTTTCAAACCGAATAGAATAACATGACACTGTAACCACTAATTCCTTAATCTTGTGGAAGGGGTGGAAGTTTGACAAAGCCAACGATTAAGTAAGTCCAGTAAAATAAGAAGAAGTCAACCTAAGTCTTGTTACCATTTATTTAATCGGGTAAAACAGAACCTGTGCAGTGACCCATATCAAAGATCAACAAGAAAAGGTTTTCAAGTTCAAAGAATAGGAGAAATGTGCCACCACAGCGTGTGCTAAATAATAAGTTTTCAATAGAGGTGTGTTGATTCAGGGCGATGGACCACTGAACACCATTTTGACATAAATTTTTTTAAAGATGTGCTTCCTCTCCCCTCCCCTCACTAGCAGTCAGTGCCACCCGGGCATCTCACACTTTCTGCCAGTCAGAACCGCGCTCTGAGCAGCTCTGAACACTACATCAGCAATGCAGCTTTCTGCACATTGCCCCAAATCTTTTTCTCCTGCTACTGTTAAGCCACCACAGCCCCTCTGTTCTGCCCAGATTTCTTGATCACCAACATGAAGGCCGCTTTCTCTGGCTTGTTTCATTTTGGTTTTTTTGAGATTCTTAAGTATTTCCTCTAACCCTGAAGATTCTGTCTCCTGTGATTAATCAAAGGGCTAAGCTTGAATTACCTTGTTGACTTGTATCAACTACCTTTCATACTGCAAGGACCATTCTACTATGGGGATCATATTTCCACCATTTTTTAAATTCTTGGGTTTCCTCTCTTTTCAAATTGAACAAGGAGAAAATCCCAAGGAGGAATAGTGTGGTCTCTGGAGCCATTAAATTTTCAAAACAAGATACTTTATAAACTAAACAGGATCTAAGTTCTATGGCTATTTTTAAAAAGGTAGACTATAATTTTAATACATAAAAATATTATGCATAGTAATTAGGACCGACAAAAATAATTCTTTAAACTACAGTATTCTCCAGAAAAAAATTACATGAGAAGAATTCAGTTTAATAACTGGCATAGACAAATTTCCAGGCCTTTAGCTAATTCTATGCCAACAAGATTTAAATTCATTAGCACTATACACTGAAATTAAGATAAAGTTCATTTCTCTGATAAACTAAGAATTATGAAATGATAGTTTTTTTAAATAAAGCACTATGGAAAAAATAAAAACTAAATAAATAAATAAAACTAAAAAAAACTGCTAGGGAAAAAATAAAAAATTAGGCCTCTAAAAATAAAATGTATGACTAACATATAACCAAATACATAATTAAACATAGACTTAGCTATCATAATTTTTTTTCTCTTCATTTCTAAAGCTCCTTGGATTATTATTAGGATATTAACAACTTGTAAAACTAATATCACGTGTTATAAAATATTTTCTTAAATTCTCAATCACTGAGATGAGAGATCATTAATTTTGAATACCCTGTTATATTATACCTAAAGCCTAATTCTGTTAGAAAATGATGTACCTCTATTAAACTCTCTGTTTTGGAATCTTTGGATCCAAAGTGATATATAAATATCAGCCATTTCAACTAGTCAGACAAGGTTTTTCAGTACTAATTTTAGAGATTATTTAAAATGGCATAGGGGCACATGGGTGGCTCAGTCAGTTGGGCATCTGCCTTCGGCTCAGGTCATGATTCCAGGATCGGGATTGAGCCCCTGTATCAGGCTCCCCTGCTCTGCAGGGAGTCTGCTTCTCCCTCTCCTGCCACTCCCCCTGCTGTGCTCTCTGTCAAATAAATAATAAAATCTTTTAAAAAATAAAAAATAAAATGGCATAAAAGTATGATAAAAGGTAATTTGCATGAATTGGGACCCACCAAATGGAGGCTGCCCTTGTGGCCCAGCCCATGTCGCAAATCTAAGCCAAAATCGGCCTGCATTTCTGGAAATGCCCCCTTTTCAAGGTCACCTAGCGTACAGGAGTCACCATCCTCCAACTCAGCTTTAGCTAGCTTGTCTTACCCTAGAAAATAAGACCCTCTAGCCTCGTGAGAAAATCTCCCCACCTCCCAGCCAAGAATGATCTATTTCCACCTTCCCTTTTCTTAGGCTCTATAAAACTCACTCTTTCCCTAAATCCCCCCAGGAACAGTGCTCCATGCTTGTGAGGTACTGTACTCCCCCAGCCCATGGATTCTGTTCCCTTGAATAAAGGACATCAAACTCCTTACTAAATTGTTTTAGTTTTGCCATTTGACAAGGATGAAGATTAGGAATACTTACTTAATAACTATGGAGTTTTGTACATAGTTCCATAGGGTTTTGCTTTCCCTACACATGGACTGATTTCTTTCAGCCACTGTGCAGCCATGCTTTTATTTACATATCTCTCTTTTGCAAATATAAATATAAAGTCATATGTGACATAGTACTATGAAGAAAACTTCCCCAGTGATCTTGCCCTTTTTAGGAAGATGATGAAAATAAGTAACAAAACAATAAACATGGCAAGCCTTAGGTACCATGGACTCAACTGTACATGCAAAACATAATTTTAGAAAGCGTGAGTACATGTGCATAGAAGGATACAATAGTATTTTTGATCCAGACACAGAACCAGCAAAATTCTTCACTTCAGCAAAGTTAATTTCAGCAAANAACACAAACTTTTAACAAAACCCAATTATTTACAAAATAAACAAAAACTTGCATATTTCCATTAAAACTATCCAATCCAACCAACTCTCTCACTAAATAAAGTTAAATTTCTTTCCTATTTCACCAACATGCAATATTTTGAACCTTAACCTCGACTTTGNCTTCACTTCAGCAAAGTTAATTTCAGCAAAATTAACACAAACTTTCAACAAAACCCAATTATTTACAAAATAAACGAACTTGCATATTTCCATAAAAACTATCAAATCCAACAAACTCACTAAATAAAGTTAAATTTCTTTCCTATTTCACCAACATGCAATATTTTGAACCTTAACCTCGACTTTGGGTATTTGTAGTTTCCTTAAAATACATTATCTTCTAATCTCCTCTGATAAATCAAAATTTAAACGTCCACCTTTAAATCCTTATCTCTGCTTCTTCCATGAAATCCGCTCTANGGGTATTTGTAGTTCCCTTAAAATACATTATCTTCTAATCTCCTCTGATAAATCAAAATTTAAACGTCCACCTTTAAATCCTTATCTCTGCTTCTTCCATGAAATCCGCTCTAACTCTAAACTGGTGATCACTCATGTATTTGACGTTCCAGACACCATCATTCTCTGATGGAGTCCAGAGCCCTTGATGACATCGTACCTTTAACTTTGCCTCGTAGTTCTGCTCCATGCATTGATAAATTTTCCAGGACAATCTACTATTATTTTCCCTAAAGCTGTATGAGTATGTTGAATAAAAGGGGGCATGACACCGAGTCCTATGGGTTCTGACAGACTCCATAGAGAAAATTAAAAGTTTGTCTATGTAAACCCAGAAGGAGCAAAAAAAAAAAACAAAAAAAAACAAACTATTAAATCAGGCTCAGGGTCAAAATTTTCCTGGTTGTAGAACATCTATTAAGAAACATATCCTATAAAACACTGCACATCATCTACATAAGTATAATCTATTCAGGGAAATCCATATAATAAAATCATACCAAGGTTTATTCCCCTCATTCTAATAATCAGAATCAAACAAGTNAGGACAATCTACTATTATTTTCCCTAAAGCTGTATGAGTATGTTGAATAAAAGGGGGCATGACACCGAGTGCTATGGGTTCTGACAGACTCCACAGAGAAAATTAAAAGTTTGTCTATGTAAACCCAGAAGGAGCAAAAAAAAAAAACAAACTATTAAATCAGGCTCAGGGTCAAAATTTTCCTGGTTGTAGAACATCTATTAAGAAACATATCCTATAAAACACTGCACATCATCTACATAAGTATAATCTATTCAGGGAAATCCATATAATAAAATCATACCAAGATTTATTCCCCTCACTCTAATAATCAGAATCAAACAAGTACCCTGTGGAAAAACACTTCTTCCTGGCCGGGCAGAGTGTATCATTGTTCCTCTGTTTGTTTTATTTTTTCCAAAACAAAGAAAGCATTNGTTTATTCCCCTCATTCTAATAATCAGAATCAAACAAGTACCCTGTTGGAAAAACAGTTCTTCCTGGCCGGGCAGAGTGTATCATTGTTCCTCTGTTTGTTTTATTTTTTCCAAAACAAAGAAAGCATTTCCAGTTAAGAAGAGAATAGGAAATCATAGAGTTCTTTGAGAAAATGGAGGAGGTACATAGATTTGTGACATTTTCTCTCTAAACTGACCTTCTGTCACGAGTGCACAGAACACTTGGAATTGAGCCATAAGCAGTGCGGCTTGTGTGAAAGGGAGGAAAGCAAACAGAAAACTCAGAATTTAAGAAACATCACTCTCCAATCCCTCAAACTAGATAAATTTTTGCCTCTTGTGATTAGGGTTAGAAAAACAAAAGACTGCCCGAAAAAAAGAAACATATGACAGTGAAAAGGATGTCAGATTAGCAGGAAGTTATACAGAAATGACTGGAAAGAAGATCTAAATATGACAAGGGCAACTAAAAAAGAAACTGAAGCTTTTCTACAGTCCGTACAACCTCTACAGACAACACTACAAATTAAGTCCACACCTGTAAAATTTCCTGGCTCACACTACAGGGTATTTGTACAAGTAGTATAAATTTAAAGAAAAACTAGCCATAATATGATAAAGTTCAAACCATACTTTTGCAGCTTTGTAACTGTGTCAAAATTGGCTAACCCACACAAAGTAATTAAGAAAATATCATCATCTTTTCAAAAAGGGACATACACTCTGTGCCTTGTTTGAGGTCTCATTAACTTGGAATAAGTTCCAGTCAAAGACAAACAGGTTTTACATACCATACTAGATTTTAATTACAGCTAAATATAGTTGCTAATTTTATATTCATGTAAACACCTGCATTGCCTGTCTCCAGATTCCTGAGCATTACGATTTCTATGAACCTAAAGCATAAAATCAACCAATCACAAATTAATTACCTTATTCATGGAAATATTATTCAAATCTTCAGTATTTTTTCTTTAATAACTGAGTTGTGCTCAATTGAACTGATTAAAAGCATAAGACAAACACTCTAAAATTAGCATTTTGTTATATCACTTAATATAAGCATGGTATTCAGAATCTATAATTATCTTAAGGCCAAGGAATAATTTCAATAATGGGTTATTATCACCGGTGAGAGTGGGTTAGGATCACTAAGATACTAAGATTTAAGGGCAAAGCTTTTATTTCTTCCTCAGTTCCAGAAAAAAAGTTCTCTTATTTCATTTTATTTACTTATTAGTCTGAAATAGATATTCTCTGTCCAAGAACTTCTAGTCTTTAAATAAAGAGGAAAAAAACCTGGCAATAGAAACTATTTCAACTGCATTAAATGAAAATAACTCCAGTACATTTTGAATATCAAAACAACAAAGATCACAGTTGAGAAGCAGCTCTTTTCAAAACATTTTGATCTATGACATAAATATTGGGACCATGTTGGCAGACTTTCATACAAACCCCTAATAACAACAGTTGTTAAAATAAGTATTTATGTAGCAATTTTCATGAGGCCAGAGCCTTGAACAAATAAATATAAACTGTACTCATGATCATATATCTATATATCTCTCTCCCTGACTCAAATCTGTATGTTGCAAGATGCCCTTTAAGGGATATAAAAACTAAGTAAGACTTTTTTCTTCTGGCAATTTCTCAAGAAATTATAAGCTAATAATCTTAGTAGAGAAAAAATTTATAAATTTTACTTACGATATCTGTTGAGAAATAGATGTAAAAGAGAGTTTAAATTTGTCTACTCAGTAGTATATTCTTGCAAATGTTTTCATGCTTAATAAACCATAAACTTTCTGAGTTTCTTTAGTATTATACTAAAAGATACTCTCAACATATTATGTTTGGAGTAGACTGCAGAGGTCCTCTAGAGTCTACCTTTGTATAATATTTCAGTTAACATAATGATTCAATATCACTATATTATTGTTGATATGATTATTATAATAATCAATATAATGATTCTATCTATAATATGATTGATAAGTATTTTCCAATTTCTATGTGAACACTGACACAATGGAGAATTGCTTTTCCATGCATCAGTTTCCAAAACTACTTCTCTATGTTAAACCAGAAGAAAGGGGCTTCTGTATGTCTTATTTTCCCCCTTCTGCTTATATCATAGGAAAAAATTCACAGTTTTTTAAAAGACAATCTTTTCTCTATTTAAATGTAATTATCATGACTCCCTCAGTTTTCTCTCTGTTTTGCTTTTTTACCCTAAAATACTTTCTTCCAGCAAGCCATTTTCCCCATGTTTCTTTTTGGTGCTAGATTGTACAGTTTTATCTTAATGTTGCCTGCATGGTCTCTGACACATGCTAGAGCTTTTCCTGAAAATAGCCCCTCTTTCCTCCTGCTGATAATGCCTATGTCCCTCTGGCCAGGATAATGGCAATACATTCTTTGGAACTCTCTGCAGATGATCACCTCTGGAAAGTCTGCTTTGACCTCTCAAAACTTGATTAAGTATCCTCCCTCCCCTTCCACGTAGAAACTTCCATAGCGGCACCCGGCAAACAACCCTAACACATTGCCAATTTACATGGTTTCATGATACAAGAAATACTGACAGTAAAAGCAATAAGTTAAGAAAAAATAATTAAGAATCAATAGGACTTAATATGCAATTGACTGGATATGGGGAGTGATGGAAAGAATTTAAGAATGGTACCTAAATTTCTGGCTTGGGTAACTGGGAAAGATTAACCAAACAAGGTAATACAGTAAGAGAAATGGATTTGAATTTTAATGGGTAAATGAAATTACCAACTCGACTTGAAAGTCACAAGCAAATACTGAAGTTACAGAAGCCAGGGAGGAATGCATCAAGTGAAAACAAAAGAAGTTTGAGGACAGAACTCTGGAAAACTACTTAAGTACTTATCAAAGGAAAGAAAGTCAACAAAGGATAAAGGGAAGGAATAGCCAACTTCAGCAATAAAATTAATTGGGTACAGGAGGGGTGCCTGGGTGGCTCAGTCAGTTAAGTGTCTGCCTTTGGCTCCAGTCATGATCTCAGGGTCCTGGGATCAGACCGGCATCAGGCTCCCTGCTCAGCGGGGAGTCTGCTTCTCCCTCTCCCTCTGTGCTCACTCTCTCTCAAGTAAATAAACAATTCTTTTTTTAAAAAAGAGTACATGATACACCAAATGATGAGAACACATGAAGGAGGTATTGTCAATGTAAAATGGTGCAGAGAGATAACATCAGGGGATGCCCAGGTGGCAAGTTGGTTACACTTCTGACTCTTGGTTTTGGCTCAGGTTGTGATCTCAGGGTTGTGAGATCGAGCCCTGCGTCAGGCTCCACACTCAGCATAGAGTCGGCTTGGGATTCTCTCTCCCTCTCCCTCTGCCCCTCCTGGTCGTGCTCTCTCTCTCTGTAAAATACATAAATAAATCTTTTTTTTTTTTTTAAGGAAAGATAAAATCAGGTGAAACCTGGGAAGAGGTAAAGCGGTGAAGTCATCAATGATCTTGGCAATGGCAACTTGTGGCTGAAGCAAAAACTAGAGTGCATTATACTGAAGGCAAATGGGAAGTGACGGATGTCAAGACAATGTGAGTAGAAACTGTTTCAACAAGTTTGTGAAACAAATGATGACTAGATGAATGGTATAGAAAGCTTATCCTGACCCACTGAGAAAATGCTAAAAAATAAAGTTGGCTAGGTTAACAACGAACAGCTCCAAGAATGTAAGAACAGTAATTCTAGTTCTAGCTCTTTTGGTTAAATACTGGAATCCTAGCACTAAAGTTACTTGATAATGACAGATTAGCCAATTCACCTCATTGCTCTCTGAAAGGATCTCAACCAAGAGCCATAATTTAATGCGTGGGCATTCTATCATCTCAAAAAAGAAAACAAACAACACACACATCTTCCAAAATTATTCAACAAGTTTGTGAAACAAATGATGACTAGATGAATGGTATAGAAAGCTTATCCTGACCCACTGAGAAAATGCTAAAAAATAAAGTTGGCTAGGTTAACAACGAACAGCTCCAAGAATGTAAGAACAGTAATTCTAGTTCTAGCTCTTTCGGTTAAATACTGGAATCCTAGCACTAAAGTTACTTGATAATGACAGATTAGCCAATTCACCTCATTGCTCTCTGAAAGGATCTCAACCAAGAGCCATAATTTAATGCGTGGGCATTCTATCATCTCAAAAAAGAAAACAAACAACACACACATCTTCCAAAATTAGTTTTTAAATGCCACTGGTAATCAGGAGCACTAATTAGTAACTCTGATGAACTGAAAATCAACTTTAATCTAATTTTCCAAACAGACATGTCCTAGACCTAATCTCCTTGCTAAGCAAATGGATACCGTGCTACTATGAAATTCTATAAACAATGGTAAACAATGATAGGCCTGTGCTAAGTGACTTCTTTCACTGTTGAACAAAAATTCTAGTGATTTACCATCTGTGAATCCATGTTTAAGGGAAGCACCTAGTGTTTAGAGATAAGCAGTCCCAAGGGTAACAAGATCAATATTTACTACATTCAAAATAAAACACTGCAGATGGAAAGACCAACAACAACAACAAAAACCATGAAATATATTTTCTATTTAAATACAGTGCCAAAGAATAAAAACAGTGTAATTACATCAACAAGGATGATGACAGATGCGTAAGAACTTATCTTAAGGATGAAATGGTCACTGCCTTTAAAAAAAAAAAATTACCCTTTACTTCAAAACTGTTTAAATGTTTCAACTGGAAAATCATTTCGTGTTTTTTTTTTTTATAGTGTTCTCCTAAGATAAAAAGATTTCCTGCATTTGCGAACTACCGTAACCCTTTGGAGTACTTCAGTACCAACTATTGTGTTGAAAAAGCAATTTCTTAAATATCACCTTGATAATTAGAGCTTCCAAGGAACGAAAATTATACAGAGTAGCATGTAACAATATCTGGTGTATAAGGTCAAATATATTTCTCTTATTAATCATAATTATTCAATTCTCCTATTCACTCAAATTGTTTAAACGGCTGACGTAAAGAAGGCCTAGTAAAACAAAAAAAATTTTTTTAAAGAGAGGAAGCAAATTCAACCAGAAAACTGGGGCTAGAGTAGGTAGTATGTGAGCACCGCGCTCCTGGCAACGGTAAATGAGTTCCGGGTTCCCTGGCCGCCAAAACAAACAGAAAAGCAGAAATTAGTTACATTACTATCCAATGTCAATTATAGGTGGGGGGGGAAGCGGGATGTGGAAACATGTGTAATGTATAGAATAACAGCATTTCTTTTAAAAAAATATATGTGAATATAAATGCTTGTATATATATGAAAATTTTCAGGAAGGCTTATAGGAAACTGGTTGTTCTGAGTTGTGGTACTTGGAAGATAGATAATTATAGTGTGGAAGATATTTCACTTTATATATTTATATAATACTATACTCATGTTTTTCTCACAAGAAACATGCAGTATTTAATAATCTAAAAAAAAATCTAATATAAATAAGTGCAAAACAGTAAAGAAGATGGTGGATAGCAGTATAACCTAAGGGCCAAATAACTGCTTTAGATTCTGAACATTCTGAACATAATACAATAAAAATAAAGAAGCATGATTTCAAAACCATATCATCACAAAACAGTTACCATCCAAAAACTCAGTGTTAGTCTATTATAGTTTGGAATCAAATTTAAAGATAGCTCAAAGTTGAAATCCAATTATGTTCTTTCACAAAACCGATGAGAGATTGAATAAAAGGGAGAGAGAGAATGAATACAGAAAAAGGAACAAAGAAGAGTTATTTGCAGAATGACTCACAAGAAGCAAATGAAAATCCATATATAAAATTCTATACTGCAAACCACTATAATCTCAAATTATGGCAGTGGAGTAAACTATAAAGATGACCATGAAAATGTCTGGGAATATGGAGAAAGGGATACTTCTGCTGCTAACGTCTATCTTCTTTATTATCTTCATCATTAAAGGAAAATTTTCTTGGAGAATCAAGTTAAAAATGATTAATCTCATTATAAACATAATAAACTCGCAAATCAAATCATGAGTGTTTGCACTTCAATGGAAGAGAAGCATTTATTTATAACCGGTAACGTATCTTAGAGTTTTCTATTTTTAAAAATACTATCATACATATACTATTATTTTTAAGGTACTTCAAATTTATACATATAAATTACAAGCAAACACCTGCTTATGGTGTCAAAATCATTCCATTCCTATAAAAAAAGTAACAATAACTGTCTAAAAGGTTATAAGCCAAGAAATTGGTAACTAGGGTTAAATATTTTAATAATTTGAATAGATAAGATGGGCTGGCTGATAATAATACTGAGAGGTCTCTCAACTCAGAAAACATTATTGCACCAACATACATATATATATCTTATATGAAACATACAAACATTTATTAAACATATACATATATATATAAAGTATATATAAAAAGCTTTTTAATGGAAACCACAAATAACTAGAGGTTTTACACTACTGATCATATTCACAAACAATTTTACACAGTTCCTAAATATATACAAAAAATTTAAAACACATTAACAGGCCCAACAATTCTACTCCTAGGTAGAATATTCAAGAGAAATGAAAACATATATCCACACAAAAACTTGTGCACAAATGCTCATAGCAGCATTATTCATAAAAGCCCAAAAGTGGAAATAACCCAAATGTCCATCAACTGATGAATGAATAAATAAACTGTGGTATATCCGTATAATGGAATATTATTCAGCAATAAAAAGAAATACTAATGCAAGCTATAGCATAGCCAAATCTTAAAAATATGGCACTAAGTGAAAAAAGCCAGTTGCAAAGGACTGCAAATTATGTGATTCCATTTACATGAAATACCCAGATTGGCAAATCTACCGAAACAGAAAGCAGACTTGAGGTTGACAAGGCTGGGGAAATGTGGGGATTAGGATATCCTGCCAAGGGGATAAGAGGTTTCTTTTGGGGTGATAAAAATGTTCTAAAAACAGACTGTGGTAATGGTTATACAACTGTATGAATATACTTAATACCACTAAATTGTATAATTTATAAGGGTAAGTTACATGGTATGTGAATTACATCTCAACGAAGCTGTCCAAAAATAAAAAAACCCAATACTACCCAAAGCAAACTACAGATTCAATGCAATCCCTATCAAAATTCTAAAGGCATTTTTCACAGAATCTTTAACAAACAATTCTAAAATATGCATGGAAACAGAGGATCCCAAATTGTGAAAGCACTTTTGGGAAAGAACAAAGCTGGGCGTCATCATGCTCCCTGATTTCAAACTGCATTACAAAGCTAAGTAATCAAAATAGTATGGTATTGGCATTAAAAAGAAAAAAAAAGTCACATAGATCAATGGAGCAGAAAAGAGAGTCCAGAAATAAACCCATACATACATGGGCAATAAATTTATGACAGAGAAGCTAGGAATCATACAATGGCAAAAGAACAGCCTCTTCAATAAATAGTGTGGGGAAAAATTGGATAGGCACATGCAAAAGAATGAAATAGGACCACTATCTTACACAATACACAAAANGAAAGAACAAAGCTGGAGTCATTGCTCCCTGATTTCAAACTGCATTACAAAGCTAAGTAATCAAAATAGTATGGTATTGGCATTAAAAAGAAAAAAAAAGTCACATAGATCAATGGAGCAGAAAAGAGAGTCCAGAAATAAACCCATACATACATGGTCAATAAATTTATGACAGAGAAGCTAGGAATCATACAATGGCAAAAGAACAGCCTCTTCAATAAATAGTGTGGGGAAAAATTGGATAGGCACATGCAAAAGAATGAAATAGGACCACTATCTTACACAATACACAAAAATTAACTCAAAACAGATTAAACCCCTGAATGTAAGACCTGAAACCATAACATTTCTAGAAGAAAACAGCCAGTAATCTCCTTGACACTGGTCTTGGAAGTGATTTTTTTGGATTTGACATCCCAAGCAAAGGCAACAAAAGCATAAATAAACAAATGAAACTACATCAAACTAAAAAGCTCCTGCACAGCACACTATCAATGAAATGAAAGGCAACCTACTGAATAGGAGAGAATATTTGCAAGTCATAAATCTAATGAAATGTTAATATCCAAATATATAAAGAACTCATACAACTCAATAGGAAGGAAAAAAGCAATCATTTTTATAAACGGGGCAGAGGATCTGAATAGATATTTCTCCAAAGATACAGAGATGGCTAACATCATGAATCATCAGGGAAATGCAAAGGACAACCACAGTGAAACATCAACTCATGCGTGGTAGAATGGCCATTATCAAGAAGACAAGAAATAAGTGTTAAAGAGGATACAGAGAAAAGGTAACCCTTATTCACTGTTGTGTTCTGCTTGTGGGAATGTAAATTGGTGCAGCCACTTGGAAAACAGTACGGAAGTTCCTCAAAAAATTAAAAACTAGAAATACCATGTGATCCAGCAATTCCATGCCTGGCTATTTATCCAAAGAAAATGAAAATAATTAATCAAAAAGATATATGTGTTCATTGTAGCATTAGTCACAATATCCAAATATGGAAATAGCTGTAAAAAAAAAAGAAAGAAAGAAAAGAAAAGAAAAAAGAAATAGTCTAAGTGTCATTGATGGATGAATGAATAAAGAAAATATGGTGGGGGTACCTTGGGTGGTTCAGTCAGTTAAGCGTCCGACTCTTGATTTTGGCTCAGGTCATGATCTCATGGTCGTGAAACCATGTCCTGCGTCAAGCTCCACGCTTAGGGCAGAGCCTGTTTGAGATTCTCTCTCCTCTCCCTCTGCCTGTCCCTCCCTTGTGCACATATGCTCCCTAAATAAATAAAATTCTTTAAAAAAATAGATCTTAAAATAAAAATGTTTTAAAAAGAAAACATGGCACATATACACAAATGGAATGTTATCCAGCTGCAAAGAATGACATCTTGCCATTTACAACATGGATGGACTTTGAGGGTATTATGTTAAATAAGTCAGACAGAGAAAAACAAAAACTGTATAATCTTATTTATACACAGAATCTAAAACAAAACAAAACAAAAAACCCTCAAAATCCAAAAAAACAATAAAAAAAACTAAGTTCATAGATACAGAGAATAGACTGGTGGTCTCCAGAGGCAGGAGGTTAGAGGTGGGTGACATAGGTGAAGGGAGTCAGAAGGTAGAAACTTCCAGTTATAAAGTAAGTAAGTCATGGCAATGTAGAGCATGGCAACTAGGGTTAATAATACTGTATTGCATATTTGAAATTAGCTAAGAGGATTAATCTTAAAAGTTCTCATTACAGAAAAAAAAAAATCTGTAACTACGTAGGGTGATGGTTTTTAACTAGATTTATTGCAGCAATCATTTTGCAATCTATACAAATACCTCATTGTTATGTTGTACACCTGAAACTAACGTAACGTTATATGTCAATGATACCTCAATAGAAGAACTTTTAAAAAATAATTTTAAAACTAAAAACTAAAAATAAGTAAGTAAGTAACATATTAATGAGTCAAGACCCTTCTCCACTGTCTTTGTGGATCTCAACCTCACTATTTCTGAGCCAGCACTTCCAGGGGCAGAGAGAATCTAAACCATCTGTGGGGGGATTAGTGTAAAGTCTCCCAATAGTCACCCACATGGCAACCCTAGCTGAGAATGACCAACAGACTCCCCCAAAGGCCAGTTCCAAAGTGATAGGCATCTGAAGGGCTCCCAACTGATAGCAGAGCTTCGATGCCCAAATTCCACAATCCAAGATACTTCTTGGTATCCTAGCTGTTAGAGGTTTTCCTAAATCCCAGTTCACTGGCCTATTTACCCTGTTTATGGGCTCTGAGTTCCTGAGTTCTCAACCGTTGGAAAGACTACACATCAACAAATCTCATGCTGGTATTTCTCCTCCTTGTGCTCCACCCACCAGCCTGGAATACTGTGCAGTAGTTTGCCTGGCTGGGCAGCAGGAATTCCCTTGGGCAACCTGATCTAGCTGCCAAGTTAAGCCTCTGTGTCCAGCTGTGCACCGATGGGCAGGGAGCATGCCTATCACAGCACATCTAACCCCAGAACCTTCTGCCTTGTCAGCAAACATTAGACTGACAAATCTTGAGATTATGAGACAGTCACATTTTGATGAAATCTTTTCTAAGAAACCGCAAAATAAGATTTTGTCATTTCTCTCAATGAATAAAATAAAATCATTTCAAAAGAACGCATCCTACTGAAGGGAAGAGAAAGAAAGAAAACTATCCTAACAGATCACTGAAAATATCCAGTCAATTCCTCAAACAGAACTCAAAACAATATTTATGTAGTACAGCACGTTAAATGATAGTGCTTTTCCTTTGGATGATTACTCCGGTGACTATCTGAAAGAAACTGTGTGTTCTCTGAGATAACGTCCTCATTACAAAACAATAGACAATTCAATGCCATACTTCTGAGGAAAACATACTTTTGTGAACAAAATGAAGAAGCAGCAGGTTATGTCTCAAGTTTCTTTACTCCTTAAGAAATACACTGACTGAAAGGTAAAAGAATTTTGATAAATATACACTTCCAATTTATTCTGTTAAATGCCTCACCATGGACGCAATGAAGTAACAGTAAAGTACTAAATTATACTGTGTATTAATTGCGTAAAAACCTTAAAAAGGTGAATGTTTAGAACATAAAACTATGCATATTCTTACAGAACACCTCAAAAACTTGTGAAAATTAATCACTGGTATTTGTCATCGAAGAGTGAAAATAAATATGCAAGACTAAATATTTGCAGCCATAAGAGAAATGGGTTTCTGTGGTTCAATATCGAAAACAGCATTTTACAAAACTGCCTATCGCTGCTGTTAAGAAAGACCACTCAAAGGTCTGAGGACATGGGAGCCATGTTTGCCATTACCTCATTCCTCGTATTTCTGGAATTTCCAAGGGACAAGGCAGTTAAGATAAAAACTGTAGCTTAATCTGTCTGCAAGGTTCTATTACTTCCTAGATCTTATTTTTGGGGAGATGTCCTTCTCTTTCTGAGAATCTGTAACTACAGCCCCAAATGTCTCTCAAATCTTAATTTCTTTTTCAGTTTCAGTATACTTAGAAAAGATTTAACTGTTGGATACAACTGTCATATAGAATACAGAGTAGGAATAACACACAAACAAATAAATAAATAACAAATTCATTCATTTTCCTATTCTTTAGAGCAGCTAAGATTATAGCTGTTTTCAAACAGGACTGAGTTAGGAGGAAACTGTTTTCCCACCACAACTCTGTCTCTCAAGATACTCTAAAGGCTGGAAGATCCCTGGGGAACTCAGACAGCTTATCGAGATGCATGTTCTAATAAATTTTGTTACATTTTGATGTACCCTGGGGCCTCCCCAGGTCCCTCAGAAGCCTCAGAGTCTGACTGTTTCCTTAACATCTGAATGTCGATCCTCTAGGATTACTCAGAAAAGTTCAGGAGTACTTCACCATGGAAAATTCAGCTTCTATTTCTTCTAAATTCTTTTCCTTTTTTTTTTTTCCTTTCTTTGCAGAGCAATAGCATGCAACAGTGAAACAGAAGACATTGTTATCTTCCCAATGCCAACTAGAATATCATTTAAAATGAAACAAAACAAAAAGTTTCTTTTTCTACAAGGAAAAAACATAGAGCCCAAAGTCCTCACAAACAAGAAATGGGAGGGGGGAAACTGGAAGAGAACCGATCCACGGTAGAGGAAATGAAAGAAAATAGTCTACACTCCTTTGAAATCATGACAGGCACCGCTCTCAATGTCTTTGATTACCTGCTAAATTACCATGATTTTCCAACACATATGCCAACCTCTCCGTTCTGCCTGCTCCTCCTTTCCATCACACAATCTTTTTTTTCCTTAATTATTCATCCCCACAAATTACCCAGTTGTTTTCGGAATTTAAGGAATGTCGAACCATGAATATTTTACAAGTTCTGTAAAATGAAATTTCTTTACAAGCTTCCTTTCTTTGCTCCAACATTTGGAACACAAGTCTGTGGTACGGTATCCAGGCATCAGCAGAGCTGGAGTTTGCCAGGTGAAATGAGTGAATTCCAGACAGGATGTTACTCAGGAATAGTCCCAGATCATCTTAAAGACAACAGCTACAAGCACACACACACACACACACACACACACACACACACACACACACACACACACAGTTTTGCTTCTGGTAAAGCAGTCTCAAACACTTGTCCTCCACCCTCACCCCAGGAAGTAGTGCAGTTATGAGGTCAGCAACAGACAAGGACTGAGAAGAGTCTCCATGGCAGCTGATCCGACAGCCCCTGCCTCCTTTCAACCACGGTCAGGGGACATCACTGCTAATACAACCACATGGACGAAAACGAAGACAGAAAAAACAAAACCAAAATAATCAAATGATAATCAATAAATCTTTTCTTCTCCCTTGCCTCACACAGACCAAAAGAAACCTGAAGTCTTTTTAGGATACTTATTGTGAGTGAGGGACAAAGAGGGGTGACAGCCGGGGCATAGGACATATAGTCAGGCTGATAAACACTGAACTCAAGCCAAATCTTCAAGCTACCACACAGAGCACAAAATATGAGTGGTGTGCAGAATGACTTAAGTATGCATATGACAGAGAGTTCCATTTGGTACTATTCAATAAACATTTAGTAATAACCTGCTATGTATCAAGCACCTTGCAAATCCTGAAAATTAACAAGGCTGAGCTCTCCTTTTGAATGTTAATCCTCCTATAATATATAAATGCAGCTATTTCCAATCAGAACACCATTTTTGAATGCTCTAAAATTTTTTAATTGTCTTCCATTTTCCGAATCACCATTCTGCACTAGCAGGTGTGCAACATGCCTGAAATAACATGAATGTATTAAATTTTAAAGTGCTCTTATAAGTAGAAATGTCTTTCAAATATCTGAATCATGTCCTGGCTAAGGGAGAAGCAAAGTCTCAGCTCAGAGGAGAAGCAGCTCTGTGATCACATGGAAGCATCTGCAATGTGGTAAAGAAATACAATGAACAATTCATCAGTGCTGAAAAGACTGTGTCTCTATATTTAGATACTGTCTATAACAAGGACGGTTATAATTCAGTGTCCCTGCATCCTTGCTGGATACAGAGAATGGTTATCACGGCAGTCAGAATAGTGCTTACTTCTTAAGAGAAGAGAGGTCTACCAGGGAGACACACACAGACAGCTTCGAAGGACCAGCAATAACTTTTTCCTGAGTGCTTGTTTTTATTATGATTCGTTATGCTTTCCATATATCCTTTCACACCATTCTGTACATATGCTGTACTTGACAAAAAAAGCAATACAGCAAGTATCTCTAGAACACACAAAAAACCAGCATCAGCGACTGTCTCATGGGAGGAAATGCTTCACTATGCATCCTTTCCACATTTTTTTAACTAAATAAATGTAACACCTTTTGAAAAATAAGTAAGAGAAATAAATAAGTAAATATGCAACAACTTTGCCCACACATCACATTAAAATTAAAGATAAGCAATGAAGACTGGCATCTCATAGTTAAAGAAAAGATCTCCCAAAATAGAAGTAAGTGCTGCTGGTGTCCATGCTCAGCAAAAGGAAAACTTCAAGAAGAGAGCTACAAATGTGATGATCAGATTTCCATATGCATGGTAATCAATCAAATTTAACAGGGAGAGAGTCTTATCTATACCGTCCAAAGATTCATGATGTATTACAGTAGAACATCCAACCTGCTTAGTGTCCTGATTCATTGAACCAGTCCTACTCCCAGATCCCCCCATCTCCCAGGCAGGCTGTGCTCCTCTACAATGATGGCTGATGTACCCCAAAGAGGTGATGGTTGTGATTGAGCCAATCTATAACATCTCAGAGCACTCAGGGTAGGAACTCAGATTCATTACAGAGTAAGAATCTGCCATCTCAACACACCAACCAAAATAAAACCAACTGAACATTTCTATGTCCTCTATTTAGATGACTCAATTTAGAATGAGTTAGTAAGCCAGAAAATGCAGTTCAAACAGCGACGGATAAATGAAGCTTTACCTAAAGCAAGTCAACCAGAGAAAAACTCAAAGAAAAGCTAAAAATGTTGGAAGTTCTAAAGAAACATAACAGCTCAGCACAGCTTTAAAGATCAGAGCTCTGGTGGAATTCTTAAGGGATAGGAACCAATGATATCAGATGGAAGTTTCTAGCACTGGAGTTCTGTACCCATTTCAAAGACAAGAGCTCTCAACCTCCTCCCAGTAGTACAAATAATGCAAGAATGCTATATGCATACAGATTTCACAAGAAATATATGTTGGGACAAGAGCTTTGGGAGATGAATAACATATCTTATTAAAAAGTCATGTATATATAAATACCCAAAGAATTGAAAGCAGGGACTTACTGTACATCCAAGTTCATAGCACATTATTCGCAATAGCCAAAAGGTAGAAACAAGCCAAGTATCCACCAACAGATAAACAAATAAGCAAAATTTATTACAGACATACAATGGAATTATTATTTACCCTTAAAAAGGAAGGAAATTCTGATGCATGGTATAACATGGATGAATCTTTTTTTTTTTTTTTAAGATCTATTTATTTGTCAGAGAGTGAGCACAAGCAGGGGGAGTGGCAGACAGAGGGAGAAACAGGTCCCTCACTGAGCAAGGAGCCCGATGTGGGACTCCATCCCAGGACATTGGGATCATGACCTGAGCCGAAGGCAGATGCTTGCAGATGCTTAACCAATGGAGCCACCCAGTCGCCCCAACATGGGTGAATCTTAAGGACACCCAAAGCAAAATAAGCCAGTCACAAAAATACAAATACTGTATGATTCCACTTATATGAGGTACCTAGAGTACTCAAAATCATAGAGACAGAGTAGAATGGTGATTGCCAGGGTTTCAGGGAAAGGGGGAGTGGAGGGCTATTATTTAATAGGTACAGAGTTTCAGTTGTGCAAGATGAAAAGAAGTCTGGAGACAGATGGGGGTGATGCTTCCACAACAATGTAAATGTATTTAATATGATTGAACCATATATTTAAAAATGGTTAAGATGGTAAATTGTAGGTTATGTGTACTGTGCACAATTTAAAAAAGAGAGAAAAAAGTCAGCCAATATGGTACCAAAAGCAATTAATTTACAAGCAGGGCTCCTGGGTGGCTCAGTTGGTTAAGAGTCTGCCTTCGGCTCAAGTCATGATCCCGGGGTCCTGGGATCCAACCCTGTGTCAAGCTCCCCGCTCAGCAAGGAGTCTGCTTCTTCCTCTCCCCTCCCTCTGCCCCTTCTCACCTCTGGTGCTCTCTCTCAAATAAATAAATAAAATCTTTTAAAAAATAAAATAGAAGCATATAATTTTACAAACTTTATATATATATATATATGTATATATCATTCAAAATAGGCTTATTCCAGTGGCTACATGTAAAATAAATATTAATATACTCCATGTTTGATGTTAAAAAAAGGAATGAAATTCTGATACATGCTATAACATCAATGAACCCTGAAAATACTATGCTAAGTGAGATAAGCCACATACAAAAGGACAAACATTGCCTAATTCCACTCACACGAGGTGCCTAGAGTAGTCAATTTCATAGAGATAAAAGTAGAATGGTGGTTAGCAGGGGCTGAGGTGGGGGTAGAAATGAAGAATTATTGATTAATGGGTAAGAGTTTCAGTTTGAGAGGATACAAAAATTCTGGAAATTGCTAGTGGTGATAGTTGCACAACACTATGAATGTATTTCATGCCATTGAATTGCACACTTAAAAATGGTTAAAATGGTACATTTCATATGATGTGTATTTTACAACAATAAAAAGGTCATGTTTACAAACTAACCAAATAGAGCTGCAAATCCAAAGACAGAAAGATAAAGGTTAACAATATTATTGAAAATATGGCTTTTATTTGAAACCATGTGAAGAAACAGAGAGTAAACGGACAAATTATTGTACCAGCTATTAGCCTGGACAAACCTCTGGTCTCCACAGGGAGAATGACACCACTCAGACACGATGCTCTTGAATGGAACACATCTGCACCCAACAGCCCTTCTCCTAGCGACAAGCCAACATTGACCCCACCCCAGTCTATCCTACCCCACCTCTTCCCCACAGCATGCCACTAAAGCTGGTAAGGTGTTTCATTTGTGTCAATCGAACCTTGTTCCTCACACATAAGCAAGAGACCAGAGGCTGCAAATTGAAATGCAGGTACCATATGCGCGAAGTGATCTGTGTAGAAGAAAAACAACAGCACAGACTTGATGGCACATGGGAGACAACCTCAGTGTTGGTAACAACACGACAGCTGGCCAGGATCTAGGGGAGCAGCAGCACAGGGACACATCTGCTCCCTTCCAGGCCATTGCTGCCATGTGCAAGTCCGTGGTTGCCAAAACTACCAATTTTCCAAGAGAAATTACTTTGAACGAATGGAAACCAAACTTCTCATAAAATATAGCCCTTAAGTTTGTTACTGAGGGTGGAGAAGAAATGCAAAACGTGGGGAAGGGGAGCAGATGACATGTTTGAGGTGGGGATACCGTGCTGGATACTTCCAGAGCGGTCCTTACTTGAGAAGAAGATCCAGACTTAGAGGATGTTGGAGAGGTATCTTGTGGACAGGAAATCTGTAGACGTTTCTGAAAGCCATGTTAAGAATAATGGACAGGGGCGCCTGGGTGGCACAGTGGTTAAGCATCTGCCTTCGGCTCAGAGCGTGATCCCGGCGTTATGGGATCGAGCCCCACGTCAGGCTCCTCTGCTATGAGCCTGCTTCTTCCTCCTCCCATTCCCCCTGCTTGTGTTCCCTCTCTCGCTGGCTGTCTCTATCTCTGTCGAATAAATAAATAAAATCTTAAAAAAAAAAAAAAAAGAATAATGGACATTTATTACTGATGCTGTAATAAGCAGGGGTCTCAGATTTAGTGAAATAATTTTTGTAGTACCATGCAACACAAATTGAAAAGATAAGCAATAATCAGGAGACTAGTTTGAAAATGGAAAAATGAAAAATTAGTTTAAAAATGTAAATTAATTCTTTAAATAAACACCCAACACTTAACATATATTTTAAAAGAGTATCTTTCGAAGTCCATATTTGGGGTTTGTTGTTTTTTATTTTAAGCTTGAGGCAATGAAAACGAACTACTTCCTGGCCACTGTTAGGCCGTAATATCTGTGATACAGCTACAGAATTACTGTCTGAGAAGAAAACTGTTTACTCAGCCCAATGTCAACAGAAAGTTTTTCAGCCAGAAATGGAACTTTTTCCCCATTCAGTTTTAGGACTTGGCGTTATAAAATCTCCAATTTTGTTTATGGCTTCAAAATCACGGTGCGCCATATAACGCTGCTCCACCATTTTTGTCGTATATGCATGCGTAGAATGGAAAGGAAGTATATTCAGGTGATCCAGAGGGGGCGGAAAGAACTTCAGTTGGGCTGTGCATTTAGGTTTTGTTCATGCTGCACAGGGTTGATTCTAACAAGTAACAGAAGATTAAAGGGCACTAGGGAACATATTTAGATGAAATCAATTTATAAACATTTTATGATTGCACGTCCTCATAAATTTGGCAGCTATTCACTGAACAAAGCATACCAACATCTTTACCTGAATCCTCAAGCTTTTCAACCACCTCCCTTGAAAAATCCCGGGGAATTTCATGGTAGTGACTTTACATCAGGTATTATTTACAAACCAAAAGTAAACAAAATGCTTTCTTAATCAAGTTCAAGCTTTCAATTCTGAAAACTAACAAAGTGGATAAGTCACAGGTAGGCTAAGGAGTCAAATAAATGTTCAGAGAAACACCTCACCAACAAATAATCCTATCAAATTTCTCCAGGGAAGGTATAAATATAACTCAGAATTGTATAATGGCATAGCTTCTCATAGGCCAAGTATCCTGTATGGGTACCAGAAATATCTGATGGACGTGGAAGAGAAGTTTTTGTAAGAAGGCTACCCAATTTTAATGAACTCATTGTTGAACCAGAATTATGAAAGTTTACTGTGCCTGCTCTGTATTTAAAACTCAGTTTGCTTATTTCCTCAAGCTCAGTTACAATCCATTGGTTTCTTCCCAGAAGCATCTCATCGATTCTTTCATGTACATGGCCTAATGGTACAAATCCTAGTACTTCCATTAGGCCTTTATCACCAATCCAGTAACTCACTTTTGGTAGTCATCTGAGTGTCTTCATTTTAATTTTAACCAACGCCATGGTGACTGAAATGGAATTTCAAAAGCATTATTTTCGTCTCT
This sequence comes from Ailuropoda melanoleuca, assembly GCF_002007445.2. Taxonomy (NCBI): domain Eukaryota; kingdom Metazoa; phylum Chordata; class Mammalia; order Carnivora; family Ursidae; genus Ailuropoda; species Ailuropoda melanoleuca. The sequence continues at coordinate 89,379,706 of NC_048227.1, read as the reverse complement.
CATATTTTTCATCTTGTCCTCTGTCCTGGCTCTTTTCCCTCAGGGTGAGAACACGTTTGGCTATCTTACTTTCCTAAAAAGAAATCCCTCAGCCCCCTCACTCCCTCAACCTACTCATGGTATTTGGTTTACTTTCACTGCCAAAAACATATCTCTACTCACTGCCTCATCAAGCACTGACTTTTAATCTAAGTTCCCAGGGCTATTTATTCCAATGCTGTCCTGAAGGTCTGACTTCCTCTTCGAGCTTATTACGTATCGCCGGCTGCCTACTGGACATCTCCAGCTGGACAGCTGACGTGTATGTCAAAATCTAAATGAACTCATAGCATGAATCTTCATCCCTTCCCGCTACCCCCTCTACCCAGCCCCAACCAACCTTTGCCTCACTTCCCTCCTTCCAGTAATGGTCCTCCCAACTGTCCCTGCCCTCTTCCGTCTCCCTTTCTCATACGGCCCTGGTAAGCGGGTACCAGTGACTATTTTCTACTAATTCTAACCACCCAAATCGACTACTGCATGTTCCATTCTTTAGTTGTTTATTGACTCTTGTTTGAAATATTAATAGTATCGTTATATTGGTCTGGCCCTTGTTTCCACCTATTACCTTTCTGACTATATTATACCCTGTGATCAGATTCATCTTTCTCAAGTACAGTGATGTATCCCCTTGCTCAAAAAACTTCAATAACATCTTCAAATTTAGAAATAATCAAGGTAAAATTCTTTGACAAGAAATCCAAGAAATCTGTAATCTGACTTAATTCTACCTCTCTCTTCTTATTTTCCCACCATGCTGTTTTCTATCCTTATTTTCCCACCATGCTCCTTTTAATAGGCACCCCTCGGCAACACTGGCTTCACCCCATTCCTAAGCCACCACTCCAAGTGTCCCTCTCTGCCCCCAATGCCCTTTTCCCCTTCCCACCATTCTCATCCTCAGAAACATTCACCAGTTTGCCAATTTTTGCAACTATAAATAATGTCTCCTGGGTCTGAATTACTATAAGCCTCTGTACTTCTCTTTCGATAATAACTTCATCCTACTTGTTTTCTTTTATTGCCTCAACAATATAGTTTTATCTGCGCTCCAAAATTCCAGAGTTTTTTTAAAGGCATAATATATCTTTCATTTTTACATCTTTCTTTCCCCTACCAATGCAAAATAATTTCCCAAGATGTGTGCCATCTAACCTGTTGTTGAAGAAGGGAAATAAATTCTATTTTTTCAAAAACAGCTTGAAATCTGTAAAACACTGACAAAACAAAGAAAGAGTTGGGAATATTGAAAACAATTACATTTTCTGTTTCTATAGCTTGCAGGGCCCTAAGACATTTTACACCAAGAATTCAAACAGCTGACTTATTAGTAATCTACCTCAAAGGGGGCTCTCCCTTTGTTTCACTAAATTCTGTGTGCTATAATGAAACTAAAAGAAACCTCCCCAGTGTCCTAAAGGGGATCTGTGATCCTCTATGAATGAAACAGAGTAGTCATAGGTATTTAGAATCATTTAATGCCATTTGCAAAATAGCCTTCCATACTAAACCTTACTATCACTGTCATTTACAAATAGAACACTGTAGAGATTTTGAAAGGTACATTTTGTATCTGAGTTCCTTAATTTATTGAAATAATTTACTTTAGTAATAAATTATTGAAATAATAATTGACTTTATAAGCTCAAATTTTACAGATGTTACTAATGTTTTTATTGATATTTTTCATATTGATAAAATGTAGTGACAATTATTTAAAATTTTCTCAGCCTACACATGAAGAAACTGAGTTTCAGAGAACATAAATTACTTGACCCAACTCACACAGCTCCGAAAGTTGCAAAATCAAGACCCACACCCATGCATCCAGTTCTCTATTCAACACAGCCACTACTTTGTGTGATAAAATACAGCCAGCAAGAAAATAAGTTTATATGGAAGATTCCTTTACAATTTTCTGGAAGAAACCTGGTTCATTGAAAGCACCACCTTGGTATTTCTTTAGAGTATCTCTCATATTTTGCATCTCAAACCAAGGACAGTTACCAGCACCCTTGTTATTATCTATGGAGTTGCTAATACTCTCCTTCTCATATTAATTAGTTTTACCTAATTTTTAAATGGAGGTGATTCACAGTGAAATGGATATAATCTGCAACAATCACTGGTCCGGTATGAGAGCCAGCCACTTTCCAAAGCACATGGGAGTTTCTACAATTCTTTCCTGTTTTCTAGAGCTAAATTTCCCCTTTGAGAGGAAATATATCTAAATGATCCATTTATAAATAAAAGCCTATAAATGTCCATGCGTTATTTCCCCTTGGATTAGATGATACAACATTATAATACAGATGATTTCTAATATGCTTGTAAAGATATCAGAACAAAACATATATTATTAAGCCATTTAAGAATAATAAACCAGTATATATTTCTTATCAGCCAATCCCACAGATTTGTATATGGCTATTATTCTTAAATTCAGTGTCATAATAACACTATTTTTTTTCTTAATTATAGGACACCATCTGCTGCAAGATAAAACACTGATTCAATAACAGATTGGAAAGGAATTTTTACAAGTATACATAAGTAGTTTATAACAGAAAATATTCAACTGGTTATTACTTCAAATTTCATGAAAATGTGATAAAATGTTTCGTGAATAGAATGAAAATCTATTTATACTAAGATTAAGTAAATTTCTAAATGGATGAGCAAATTAAATAGGAGCTTTAAATTAACAAACTACACCCTAAAAAAGGAGGAGGGGTAGAGAAAGAAGAGCATGAAGAGAAGGAGGAGGAGGAAGGAAAAGAAAATAAACGTTTCTCTTCCACAACCATCCACATCAGCTTGCCAGCTCCTTTGAGCATTTCCTAGGACCCGAAGCAGGTGTTTATCACACTCTCAAAATGGAATCTCATACCCAGGGTAAAAGGCATGGCGGTGATTCAGGTATTAAGAGAATCCTACCTGAACACTAGAAGAATCCTGTACCTTTCCTAATCAAATGTCAACAACATCTGCCTGTCACAGATACACAGACTACACATGTTGATTATTAAAATTATCAGAGTCTTAATTTGTCAGCAAGGAGAGAACATCCAAATGTTGAAAAGATGATCGACTTTTAGTAAGTGTCATATTAAAGATATTAACTAAATGCCATGGGAACCCCAGATAGGGGGCAAACACCCCATGAGGTGTCAGAAAGAATCCGCTGAGAATATGGCATTTCAGATGGGCACCGAAGGATCAGCAAAATTTTCTAGGAGGAAGATATTTTAGGCAAAAGGAGAGGCACAAAATCAGAAAAGTGTATGGTTTCTTTGGAGATCCACTATGGTCTATTCACATTAGCAATGAAATAACTATTTTTTCTAAAATGATTCACAATTCATGGTTTTTAACTCATCCACACTGCTATTCCCACTCCTAATTATTAAAAATGAATATTACAAATAAATAAGCATTTTCTAAGCACTTTACCTATAGTTGCTTAGTTAATCCTCACAACAGCCCTAAAAAGTAAGCAGGATTGAGTCTCCCCATTTTACAGATGAACAAACCAAAACCCAGAGGGATTAACTAATTTGCCCAAGGTAAGGCAGATCAACCTCAGGAGGCCCTTAGAGCCATGCTCTGCCCCAAGTACTGAAGCCTCAACCCTAATTATCCAGCATCAGGGGTGCTCTCACTAGACACCCATCTTCTCACATCTGCCCAACATAAGTATATTCTGGACAAAAAGAAGGGGAATCCCAGACCTCAAATTCACCTCCTGCCTCCAGTTAGATTTTTCCACTCCTCTCCTTTTCCTTTTTCCCTTGTAACCTTTCAGACCTCAAAACTACCATTCTTCTCTACACTAATCCCTTATTCCCTCATTCTTATGGTAATGTCACCAACAGGGCAGCAGGATTAAAAGGAAAAAGAGTCAGTCTAAGGCAAAAAAGTTAATCCTCAGAGCTGTCTTGCCCCCAGCTCACCAAGCCTCTATCAGAGAAGGCAGACTTCCATGAAATACAGAAAGAGACATACACAAAAGACGGAAAAAAAGTAGTTTAAAAAAAAACAATATTGTTTTGGATGCAATTTCTCAATCACTACATTTCAGCACACGACAGCAGAAATTGAACACCTCCCAAATAATATGTTTTAAAGTGTTACAGTTCTTCTTGCCCTTTAGAAACTATGCTTTTTCAAATTGATTTTTAAAAATAAGAAAGGCCTATATGTCTACCCATTAAGCAGAGGGGGCCTTTATTAGAACAAGAACAGAAGCTTAAAGGGCAACAGCACATGCTCCCAGATTAATTTACCAAAGTATAAGAGTTAAAGGAACCGAAATTGGAGCAAAAACGTATTAGCCAATAAAATTCAAATGGAGAGTTCAGAGCCCAGGTGGGTACTTAAAAATGATTTAAATGAACTGGCACGTAGTAGTGACATTTTCCATCCTGCAATCATGGCCATCACAATGTGTTATGATCTCATTAAATTCACAAGCTAACCCAAAATAAGCCAGGCTCAATATAAGCAGAGGGAGACTACAGTAAACCAATGATACAAGAGGAATTCAATATACTACATTCTTAAAAGAGAAAGAATGAACGAACGCACAAAAGAAAGGAAGGAAGGAATGAACGAAGGGGGGTAGATGCATTCACACAGGCATGCAGGATATCCGGCATAGAGCTCTGTCTCAAGGGAAGCCCACACTACACAAGACATGTGGTAAGCTAGCCCAGGTTTAAAGACCTTTGTTTTAGGACACTGAATGGCCTTTCTGGTGGTCTAGTATTTTAATCAGCTACAAGGTTTTCAAACGCTTCCTTATTTCTAACTCAATTGTAATATAAACATTAATCCAATTCACAAAATCACATTCTCAGGATTGGGAGAGATCTCAAGAAATCATTTACTACATTCTCTTCCTCCCTTTAGAGTCAATCTAACTCCGTCTTCTCCAGATTCCATGCAACAAGCAGGAAAGGTGAGATACTTTGCATTTTGGGTACATTTTGACAAACTCAACCAAATTTCAGGGCAACTTTACATGGATTAAAGGAACTCTTCAGAGAGAAGGCATGTAGAACAAGAAATGTATTCACCATTGCATACTTCCTGAGCAGTTTTATGAGGCATATTAACACTTTTTTCCACACAGACACCAAACAGTTGTAAAGGCGAACTGGACTTCACGCATTTTCTGGTTTAAGAGCTTGCAAAGCTGTACTGTGCCTCATTAAGTCCTTACTCTACTTCATCCTACAACGGGTTGCATTTCTAGACTGACCAAACTGAGAGGGGAGTTCTCAAATGATACTTGGATCATTTAAAGTAGAAAGCATTGCTTAAACGCCTAATAGTCCTAATGGCTTACAAAGCAGTTGTACTTTACTAATGAATAAGAAATCCGGGTTCTACTTCTACTTATTGCTTAAAAAAATAATAACCTGAAAGCTGACAAGTCTATTGGCACAAAAATTAAATGTGTATGGTCACCAATTTGATATGAATTTGTTGTGCTTATTTAATCATATAGATAACAAATTTGTGATATGCTACTAAGACCTGGAGAGAGTCGTTTATGATTTTAAACCTCCTAAGATCACAAAGCAATTTATATCTAATATAATGGACTATTTGCTAAGAGTCAAAATCAAATGGTTCAATTTTTAAAGATGAAATAGTTTAATTTTACCAGAGTTGTGCATGGTCAATTTAATTTTCAACTCAAAAATGATTCTTCTTGAAAGAATATAAATTCTGATGGAACACACGCCTTATGAAATATTGCATCTAAATATATCATATTAAATCTCTGAGTATAAATCAAACATAACTTGGTGCATCCGGACTTTTTGGGGGCCGTTATTATTGCTATGTTTGGTAATACAGCATCATACTTAGTTCTAACTAGTAGAGCACATAAACATAAAATATTTTAATATTCAAACATTAAATAATTATAACAGAGAACAAGAACTGAACAAAGGTTTTCATAGTGCCAGGTACATAATAGGCACAAAAATAAATATTTGTCAAAGGAATGAATAGTTGAACAAATAAAATTGAAACGGTGTTTATTTTTTTTAATTTCATGGTAAACTACTGACTAGTAAAATTATTTGAAGCATAATGGATTTTGAAATCAACTGTAAAGTTTTTTAGCCTGTAACTAAAGTGCAGTTATTAATTTCTTGTGTTTTGTACTTACCTAATCAATACACAGAAGTGTTCAAATTTCAAATTGAAGGTTGGCTGTCGCAGAGTATTCATATAATTGAAGAAATATTTGGTAAGGGATATCGCATGCAAGAAGACATTATGCCAGCAGTATCAACAATAAAAAAATAAATATAATTTAAAAATTGAAAGAAAAGTTTTCCACCAAATAGATTTCCAAATTTTGAACTACTGGCCTTACAGATAAGGGGGGGGAACCTTCAATTGATGTCCTAAAGTTTTTCTTTTCCAACATCTGAAAATGACATTAAAAACTATTACCCTAATTATAACTTTCAAATAGTGACAGACGGTGTCTCTGAATGGTCGCTAAAGATACGTCTTCTGAATTCCAATGCAAGTGTGTTAACACTCACGTGTATTCTCTTTTTAAAACACCGAGGTACAATTTAATCAAAGCAAGCTTTTAGAGAACCAACACTTTTCAGTCAAAGTCAGGGACTACCCCAAAGTTCCGCTAAATCTGGGGATAGATTTTAGTCAACTGGAAGAATGGCTAATTTCTCCCTAAATTCTTAAGAAAGCTCTGAATGGTACTGCGTGGGTGGCAATAAATTTGAGATTATGCCCCCTGTAAGTATACTCCCCAGTAGAACAATAACCCCAAGTAGCTTATGAAATGCAAAGTGATTATGCTTCAACAACCTGACCGTGTAAAGTGGGGCTGACGGACACATATGAGGAGCCGAATAAAAAGAATGCCCTCCTAAAGAGAAGTCCAACTCAACTCTCCTAAGATGGCCTGAAAAATATGCGGGCTAAATTCACTCTCACAGAAACCCAAGAGGGATCAAATTCCTACAGTTCATCCACAATGCATGGCCACATGACTTTAGACTGGAAGATGTTCAAAGAAAATATAATCCAACACTCACAGCCTCAGCCTTCATAAACATCACCTTATTAGGTCCGACGTTGGTAAGAGGAATTAGGTCTCAAATGCAAACTTGGGTACCAAATTGAGATGACCTGCTTTTTCAGACTTCCAATTATACTAGTTTCAATACAAAGAATATCAAGTGACATCACAATGATGGTTTTAAAATAATTAACTGATGACCATACTGAATAGCGGGATCAGTGGGTGATTTTAAATATCCTTACTTTGTGTTACTAAACATGGCATCTGCATACTAGAGAATGCTTCTCTTTCTACTTGCCAGAGTAGGGACAGAGTGGACCTAATTCATCCAAAAGTGGAATTAAATCTTTAAGAACTTAAAACTTGTGGACAGATTGAAGACAAAACACATTCCTGTCTAATCCCAATGAAAATTGCCCTCAGATTTCTCAAGAGACATTCCTATTGATCCTAAAAGTAACCAACAGTGCAACAGTATTATGGCACTGGTTCTGCTTGAAAATCAATAATGCAGAGTCTGAAATGAATTCATGGAGCTTTATTCGATAGTGGATTTCTGTTCGCACATTCAAAAGCAAAAGAATAGTCAATAAAAGCCACAAAGACTCTTCTCATATTCCTACCAGATTTCTTCACCAGGTGGTAGAGTGCCATGGTGGGTTGGCTGAGCCGAAGCCCACCTGCGCCTGGAGCAGAACCTGGCACAAGAAATGCAGGCTTGCAATTTACAAGAGCAGACCTGGCGTTGATTTCAGAGAGCCTGTCCAATGAGCCACTGGGCATATGATTTGGGGAGATGAAAAAAATTTTTTGAACACTAGATGAGACACTCTGGGTCTTTTTAAAAGACATTAAATAACTACAGTAATACAGATAAGAATCAAAATTTAACATCTATCAGAGATGTTCAATTTGGTTAATTTTATGTAATGTAAATTTCACTTCAATTTTTTAAAATCCAAAAATTTTAAATTTAATTTAATTAAAAGGCTAGCAAAGAAAAACTTGTCAGAGAAAATACAAACTTCCAGAGCAACCACTGAGCCATGATTAAACAAGAAACAAACATAAGTGATTCACAATTCTGATTAGTATTACAATGCTTGCTGCTGCAAATTACTACGACTTGTGGCTTAATCAAAAAAAAATTATTCCAACAGTTATTTCTCTCATCTGTGTGACTCATTTTTATTATTTAAAGATATCCAATAAATTATCTTCAAATTCTAGCCCTAAACCCTGCTTTATTAAGTAGTTCTTAAATAACAATGCTAATTATAGTTAACTCTGAGAATTATTTAAGTAGTATTTCAGATTCAATAATTTCTCAAGTCGTTCAAGATTTCACCATCATGTGCTGTATGGCCTTCTGCTAATCTAGTTCAAAGTAACTGAATTAAACACAGGATAAAATGGGGTACATCCTGAGGCCCCCACAAAACTGATAAGGAATTACCACATGGAGATCAGTAAAAAGTGGTTCAGGATAAACGGACAGTGATACAAAGGTTCTGTGGTGGGAATGAGTCTGACATGTATAAGAAAGAGGAAAGGGGTCAGTGTGGCTCAAATGTGGTAGGCCAGGGGAACAAGAATGATTTTTTTTAGAAAATAATAAGGTGGAACAGACAAATGAAAGATGATTATGCAGGGCCTGGTAGGGCACCTTACAAGGTTTGAATTTTATTCTAAGTGTGATTGGAAACCTTTAGTGTATTCTCAGCAGAGAACAGACATGACTTCATTATATTTCTAAAAGATCACTGGGGCTGCTGAGTAGACTCTAAGGGACATAATTATGGAAGCAATAAGAACACTCAGTGGGTACTACATTTGTCCAGTTAAAATGGTATGGCGTTGACTGATTATAATGAAGATCAGGAGAAATGGTCTCAGGGAGAATATACTTTGGAGGCAGAGGCCAATGAACCTGCTGACATGGTGTGAACAGGGATGGAGCATAAAGCAGGTGGAAAAAATGAGCAATCAAGAACTACTCAGAGGGTTTGGGTTTGAGTCAACACACTTCGAGGAAACTAACCAGGATGATGAAGACAGGGTAGGAATGGACACAGGGTGAGCACAAAGACACTCCGAGGCTAAGTGTCTATAGAGGGAAGCCATCGGGGTGAGTTACCCCAAAGTAGTATTTGAGCTGGCAACCGAAGGAGTTAGACATGTGACTCCTAATGAGAACATTCTACCTAGTCAGAGGGGATAATACTTATCAAGGCTTCAAAGTAAAAGATTAGCTCCGTACATTTGAAAAACTGAATTAATATATTTTATGGCCAAATAATAAAGAAAAGGACTCCTGGAAGTGTCCCACTGAGAAGTGTGCAATTTTGTAAAATATATATTCTTTTTTTTTTTTAAAGATTTTATTTATTTATTTGACAGAGATAGAGACAGCCAGTGAGAGAGGGAACACAAGCAGGGGGAGTGGGAGAAGAAGCAGGCTCATAGAGGAAGAGCCTGATGTGGGGCTCGATCATAACGCCGGGATCACGCCCTGAGCCGAAGGCAGACGCTTAACCGCTGTGCCACCCAGGCGCCCCTGTAAAATATATATTCTGACGCCTCACTGAAACTACAGATCTACCAGTCTGAGACAATACTTCAACAACTTATTTCTTAGCAATTGCAAGTTTTTCACAAACTAAAACGCTTACAACTGATTTTGCAGCAATATTTTATAACAACTTAGTATTATTTTCCTCTGTATCTTCTCTATCAAATATTTTACACCCTTCTACATAAACACCAGGAAAAAGGGTCTGTTATTTTACCACCCAAGGTGAAGCCTTTGATAAAAGGAAATAAAGCGTTCTAATTTGGAATGCCTTTAGAATGTTCAGATGTTCTTAAAGATTCATATATTGAAAGCCAGAAATTATATTTGCTTAACGGCCGAACTGCTTCTAAACTCCTACAATTATCATGGAAATAACTTCCCTGGGAGGGGAACAACTTAGGAAAAGTTCCTTTTTCCAACCTATGCAGATTCCATAGACTAAATTATTGAAAAAATTTATCCTTTTTTGTGTCTCACACTGCTGTACAGAAGCACTTTCAGCTACTTCATTTACAAGTTAATTGGTAGGATTCATCGGCTGCTCTGCTGCTGCTGATGGAAGCACCACAGACCAAGGGCAGGTGACAACTAGGCTCCTCTCATTCATTCGCTCATTGCTTCATTCATTCATTTACTTGGCATGAGGAATATGTAACTGGCATGTAATCATATTATGTATCCGAGAAAATGACAGATTTAGAATTTCTACTTATTTTGGAAGACTATCTGAGCCTGAAATGACATATTTCACTCAATGGTTAGATTCAAAACTTACTGGAAACCCTCTCGGCAGTCCATATTCAGGGAGCCTCCTAAGAAACTTTTGTACATTTTCATTCATTTTTCTCCTTCATTTGCTCTTCTTAGAATCTGCTGGATCTTATCTCCAAGCTTTACTACTCTGTTTTAAGATAACATTTGAATTGACGCTCTTGTTTACCACCAAGAATCTCAATTGAACACGTTTGAAAGCAGCATGCTTTGGAAGCAAGAGAAAGCATTTATACAGGCATTATATCATATACTACAGTAGTCCCTCCCCTCGTCTGTGGGACACATTCCAAAACTCCCAGTGGATGCTAGAAATCGCGGATAACACCGAACTCTACACATGCACTACGCGTTTTCCTATACATACATACCTATAATGAAGTTTAATTTATAAATTAGGCACAATAAGAGATTAACAGCAACAACTAGTAATAAAATAGAACAATTATAACAATATACTCTAATCAAAGTTATGTGAATGTGGTCTCTCTCCCTCTTTCTCTAGAAATATCTCACTGTACTGTACTCATTCTTCTTGTGATGATGAGAGATAACAAAATGCTATGGATGACATGAAGCGAGGTTAATGACGCAGGCATTGTGACATAATGTTAGGCTACTATTGATCTTCTGACGCTGTCTCAGAAGGATCACCTGTCTCAGTTCACCGCAGGTAAGTGAACCCACAGAAAGCCAAACCACAGATAAGAGGGGATTACTTTATATAATATTAAAAACATATACATTACACTTCATCTAAAAATTAATGATGGGCAAGGTGCCGGGCTGGCTCAGTCAGTGGAGCGTGCAGCTCTTGATCTTCGGGCTGTGAGTTCAAGTCCCGTGTTGGGTGTGGAAATAAAAATAAAATCTTAAAAAATAATAATAATAATGGGCAAAGCACACTACTGAGAGTACATCTAGTGCTAAGACATTACTGAAAATTCAGAAAAATAGAAAAACACTCTGGTTCCTAACAAGAGAATCCATTCCTCCTACCATAATCAGGATGGGGAGAGAGGGAGAAATTACTGACAATCGGACAGGAATAGTCAGAATAAAGAAAATGTTTTCAAAAATATATATGTATGCATATTTATATTTTAATGGTATGTATGTACATGATTTATTTTATAAAATATGATTAAATCTTACCACACTTTTTTGTAAGTTTCTGTCTCTAATACTCCCTCTAGAACCCCAAGCTCATAAGTAATCCACAAGCTCAAGCATACATCAAATCATCCAGTTTACAACTGGATGAAAAAAAACAGCTTATGGGCTTAACTGTGGAAAATACATGTTGTTTTCCTCATCTGCTCATTGAACCTTTTTAAAACGCCATTAACAGAGTTACTTTTTTTTTTTTTTTTACTTAAATTTAGTGCTTTCCATAGAGAACTTTCAATCCATTTATTGTCCACCAGGGAAAAGGATAGTATATAAAGTAGATGGAAGTCACTCGTCGTACCATTTAGACAATGAAAGGGCCATTTCTGGACAATTATTTTATGACTGCACTTATAGCTTTAAATGAGCTCTTGTAAGTTTTGCTGTGTTTTTGTTTTTGTTTTTTGTAAGGTTCCAATGATACTTTGGCAAAAATTCTCTGCAAACCTACATCCTTTATAAAACAGTTGGCCAATATCAATATTCACAATACATGGAAACCAATGAAGGTAGATATCTCCCACAGCAGCTGTTGTTATCCTCCCAAACACAGTTGAGGGTAACCAGAACTGACTGCTCATGAACTTACAAGTATGAAGAGTCTCTCCACTGAGGACTCAAGAATGGGGCCCCCCTCCCCATCACAGCCTTGCCCCAACTCCCCAGCTAGAGTGTGAACAGGGGAAAGGCCAGTCTTTTGGTGGAATTTGCCCATTGCTGTATCCTCAGCTCTAGAATAGTGCCCGCTCCACAGCAGGTACTCTGACTGATGTTTGTGGGTGAATCTGAAAATGGATGAATAAATAAATGAACAAAAAGGATGCATCGGCCTCCCTGGAGGGGATCAATGCTGAGACACCCTCACAGAATAGGGCCGTTCACTAATATTCACTTTTCAAAACTGTGTTTATCTCCTTCCTTGCAAATAATCCAGCCTAACTGCCCCGCTGTGTCATGATAAAACACAAATTCCCTCCGAAGAGTCATCACGAAAGCTGCTCCAGGAGCAAAATCATTCTCAAACTCTTCTCTCCCTTGAAAATGTTCACATGTGTGTGTGTCTGCCTGTCCGTCTGCCTGCCTGCCTATCTTCCCCAGAGGAGAAGGAAATCCAAAATTTGACTTTTGAAAATACAATGATGTTTGTCTCATAGGATGGTTGAGGGAAGAGGGAGAGGACGAGGCTCCAGTGAGAAGGGCAGCACTGGCTTCCTGCTCCCTCAATAAGGCTGAAACAGATAAAGTTAAGTGTTTTCCCAAAACTTCTCTATTACACTGTGTTCTGTGGACCCCTTCAATTGAAATCAGCAAAAATTGAGTGAGTTTCCTCTATTCTGTAATTCCACACTTTATTTTCATAAAAGAGTGCAGGAATTTACTTAAATCTTTGCTCAATTCAATCTCATTGGGATTGAGCAAGATTGAGAATCCCAGCAGACCATGCTAACTTTGAGTGCTGGCTTTGGTACGCAAAGCGGTGGCCCCTTTGAAGCTTCAGGTCCTTCAGAACAGTAATGTGTTGGATATTTGAGCTTACTACGCACAAAAAAGAGAAATCTTAAATAAGAAGTAAAAATAATGAGTTTAATTACAAGATGGCTTGGATTCTGACAAAGAAAAAAATGTTTGAGAGTAAGAATGATTAAATATCAGAAGGGGCTATAGAGCCACAGAATCATTCTCCCTGAACATTGTTTAAGAAGAAAGCAAAACAGAATTTTAATATTTACTGTCCTCTTTCTTTGTAAGACTATGACCTTGTGAGATGTCTCCCAGAGCTAGAGTCCATAATGTTACTGGTGTCATGACTGGTAACAATGAAATATCACAAATTTCTCTGTAGGCAAAATCTGCTTAGTTAGTTGCACTGTTGTGGACTTTCAATATTAAAAAACTGGTTCACAGTAGTGACAAAAGAGATACCTCCCAGGAAAATTGCCCTCAAAACTAAAATTAATTACATTTGAATCATAATAAGAAGAAAGTGAATTCCTGTCCCTTGGGTCTGGTGGAAATGAGAATAGTTTAATCAAGTTACTAATATGTCTAAAAACACAAAGGTCTGAGAAAAAATGGTGGCCCACATAGAAAAAGACAGAGCAGAATAAAATCTGGTAACCAGTCCTTGACATCTGTATTAATCAGGTTCTCCAGAAAAACAAAACCAACAAAATGTGTATGTGAGTGTGTGTGTGTGTGTGTGTGTGTGGAGAGAGAGAGAGAGAGAGAAAGAGAGAGACAGAGGGGTAGGGGAGGTGGAGAGAGAGATTTAAGTAACTAGCTGTAGACACTTGGCAAATCCAAAATTTATAAGGTAAGCTGTCAGGCTGGAGAGGGAGGGAAGAGTAGCAGTTCAAGTCTGAAGGTAATTTGCTGGCAGAATTCTGTCTAGGAAGGTCAGTCTTTCTCTTTTAAGGCCTTCAACTGATTGGATGAGGCCCACCAACATTATGGAGAATAAACTACTTTACTAAAAGTCTACTGATTATCATGCCATCTGCAAATATTAGAAGTTTGACTTCTTCCTTGCTGATCTGGATGCTTTTTATTTCTTTTTGGTATGAAGGAGGGCACTTGTTATGACAAGCACTGGATGTTATGTGTAAGTGATGAGTCACTAAATTCTACTCTAGAAACCAATATTACACTATATGTGAACTAACTAGAATTTAAGTAAAAATTTGGAAGAAAAAAAAAGTCTACTGAATTTAAATGTTCATCTCATTTAAAAAAAAAAATACCTTCACAGAAACATCTAGACTAATGTTTGACCAAATATCTGGGTACTATGGCCTAGCCAAGTTCACACATAACATTAACCATCACAAATTTTGAGTGGAGAAAAAAATGAAATGTGGGGAACACAAGAAGCCACTGCAGATGTGCTTTGGGCAGTGGAGTTACCAACCATCCTGGTTTGTCTGGAACTGCTGGGTATCTCAGGATGAGGGGACTTCAGAGTTAAAACTAGGAAAGTCTCAACCTTGAGTAAGGTCAACCTATATTGACCTTGTTGTCAGTCCTTATCCTGTCTAATCTCGACAATAATTCTCACAACTTATTTCTGACCTTCCAAGTTACATTTATTTAAGTTCATGGGCATACCAGTCTTTGGGAAAGACATCCTCCAATACAAATGAATAAATTCATTGTGGTTTATACAGCCGTTTTTTGTGAATTCTGACATCACCTGTGTCCATCTCTAAAGGGTAGTAATAAAGTCTAGGAGTGAATTCTACCATGAAGATGTTGTCAGAATCACAAATAGCCAGAAAGCCTGTTACAAGTCAGACAACTAGCCTTTACCTAGAGGCCCTTTCTGCAACCTTTGACAAATATAAATGGCAAGTTAAACTTTGGGATGACTGGATCGGCATTTTTTAAACTGGTTTCCATAATAAAAACTGGCTCAGGAAAAAAATGTTTGGAAAACATTGAGATGAGCAAAGTTCAGTATGTTTCTTTACTGCAGTTTTCATAGCCTTGAATATATAATGTGCCTCACGGGGCACCAAAGGAGGACATAATTTGCAGAATTTTCCAAACTAATTGGACCACAGAAACTACTTTCACAGTATGATCTCCCAGACAAGGTTTGATAGATACCCAGTTTGGACTAACAAAATATAAATGGGAAATATTTCAGCTCATCAAAGTATTTCCAGAAACGTAATTTCTGACTCTGTGCTTATTTTCATGAAAAATTATGCAGACTCCAAATTTGTTTTCTATCTTTGTATATGATTCAAACGTTGATTCACTAGGCAAGTTTTATCTTTGAAGAGAAAACAGACTACTTTTCCTGTTTCACTTTGATATACTCCCAAACTAGCAAACAGGTGGACAACAAAGACGATACCAAAAGATCAAGGTCACCACATGGTGGAGCAGAAGCCCCTCATTTTCCTCCTCCTCAGAGGGGTTCATCCTTGGCTTGAGGGCAACACACCCCTGTACAAATGAGGAATCACAGGTTGGGAGTCAATGGATTACCTATCAAACCAACCCAACTGACTCAAGCTTCACTAAATGTTAAAAGTTCATATTGACCTTAAACCTCAAATAAGAATTTCAGAATGAAACTTCTGGAATGGTAAGAGAATGAGAGGAAAATGTGTGTTACAGGTTGGAGGGGAATTTCTAACTCAGAGAGAGGACCTAAATCAAGTAGGATCAAACAGAAATCCATTCCAAGGTGTTAGATAATAAATTGTCTGTAACGATTAGGAACAATGCTACTTTGACCCACTGAAAATACAAGCTTTAGCCCCTGATCAATTTGGAGGGATCTGAAGAACATTTTTAATATAATACAAGGCATTCAAACAAACTCAAAAACACAAATTTATTGGAATGAGAAAATGCAAAACTAGTAAAAATATTGAAAATGTCAGTACATTGTGTGGTACTTAAACTGAGCATTAGCTAATTTTAATGACTGCTTTCTCCTACAATACTGCCAGCAATATTGCCAGCAACAGATGTTGTTACTAAAAATGCTAATTATTATATGCCCTAGACACCATCTAGCTCACTCTTGCTCTGTCTCTCCCTCTTTTTTGGTTTGTATTAGCAATTACATCTGTGCATGTATAAACGGCATATGATTTGAAGTGTGTTTTGTGTATGATGATGTCATCACACCAAAATAGCAAAGAGATCAGTTATTTTATTTCCCAATGTTGTACACTGTTTTATAAATAATACTGAATGAAACTAAGTTCATCTATGGTCTCTGATCATTGCCACAATTCAGATTGAGGAGAAGGTACAATCAGAATATATTTCTGTTAGGTTCAAACAATCAAATACCCTCAATTACAATGTTAAGACATGGGAAAAAAAATCTCAAAATATATTCCATGTTAGCTTTCCAAGAAAGAAACATTGCAGTGTGAACTTAAATACTACTATAACAGGAATATAACTTGAAAATTATTCTTTTTAGCTACTCCCAAAGGCAAACATTTACAAAGAAAAAGAAAGGGAGATCCAAAATGAGAATAAAAAGCTGTCTGAAACCTTCAAACTAATTTCTTCTGCTTAACGTCTAAATATCCTCAATATCAGGAAACTTACCTTAACTGCATCTATATTAATGAAATCTGAACAATGAAGATTTCTTACTTCATTCTTAGTATGAAGTTTAGGAATTAGATATAAAAGATGGAAGGCAAAACCTGGTGTCCACACTACAGTGAAAGAATTTGGGGATTAGGAACAAGAAACAAAGCACTGTAGCCTTTTAAAGCAGAGGTGACACGATAAATAGAATATTGATTTATTTCTAAGTAATTTTCCACAAGTAAATGACAGGTTATCTCTTGCCAAACTGATGATAAGGCAAAAGGTATTCAGTGGTATTAAAGAAGAGTGGGAACACATCTGAACAGATCAGAGTTTAACAATGAAACTGCAAGGGAAGTTCTATTATCAATACCCTGCCTAGTAAATGGATATTCTATGCTAATTCATTTCATCAAATATTTCTGATCATATATTACATGCCACTGTTGGATACCAAGGCTGTGATTTTCCACGTACAGCAAACCTTTGACAGATGTGCTATAGAATTTTAATGCACGGAAAATCCATTTTTGTTACAAAGTTTGTGCTTCACTGATTTGAATATAACTGTCAGAAATAAATGATGACTTGAGTAAGTCCTATGAGTTGGTACAAAGACAATACACAGACAGGTCTGAGAACCAAAAGGTAATGGCAATCCAGTGTCAAAGAGAAATCCTGTGTTCACTGGAAACTTGGAAAGACTTCTTCATGGCGGTACAATTTTGCTCAATAGCAACAGAGCTCTAGGGGAAACCAGGTTGACTGTGATGAATGGGTCCTTCCATGAACATTAAAAGAAGCTAGGCTCAGAGAAAATACTTGCAGACTTGAGTGATTTTGTTTTTTTGCAGAGGTAGATTTAATTCATATTCTGAAATCATTTAATTCAAACATACTTCATTTATTTAAATCTTAATGAGAATATGAATATTGAGATATTACTGCTGTGTCATGAGTGAACTAGACCTTTTCAGAATTAATTGAAAATGTAAGAGTGAATTCTCCAGAAAACATTAATTATTCAAATAATACTGAGACTATCCTTGTAGCTTCTGTTTTCATTTTGGGAACTAACAAATCTGTGAATTAACATTTTTTACAAATCATTGTAATGTCTGATTTTTTTCTCGTAAGAGGTCAAAAATTTTTTACTGTAGGGACTCAAGACTTGCAATTTTGCTCTCAAATGCTATGGAAACTACTTTGTAACTTCAATGCTTCAATTGCTTCCCAAGTAATTTGAATTCCTAACATCAAATAGATGTTGATCAGGTGCTGAAACATCAAACAGATGTATACTAGTTCAAAAGAATTAAAATTCTGCCATAGACAAAGGGCCAGTAAGAAAAAAAATCTTACAAATAATCAGTGATGTAGTATAAAACTATCAAAGTGACAAATATTTTAAAATTATAAAATCCAAGACTAACAAGAGTATGGTAGGACTAATATTCTCACACACTATTGAACTATACTTGGGAACAGCCTTTCTGGAAAGCCACCTGGCAGTGTATAACCTTGGATCCAGCAAAGGCACTTACAGGAACACATCTTAACAAAAAATAACACTCAATGACAGTCAAAGATTTAGACACAAGGAATCCATTGCAGCATTATAAGGACACAAGGAATCCATTGCAGCATTATAAGGACACAAGGAATCCATTGCAGCATTATAAGGTCAAAATTAGAAAAAAGTTATTTCACAAAATACAAAGGGATACCTAATGCTACCATAAAAAAAAATTCATGATTTTTAAAATAAAGAAATATAAAAATGTGTACAGAATACCTTTACGAGGAGTAAAACACCAATATCCTTAAAGGCAAAATGTATTATATAAAACAGGATTCCAAATTTGTATGAATATGCTTCATACAAATATATATAAACAAAGAAAGAAAGAGTGACATAAAATAGGAAAAGACGTTAATAATATTCCCTTCTGAGTTGCAGAATTAATGGTTAAGTTTTATTTTCTTCTTCCTCTTCTGCATTTTACAAAAGGAACACTTCCTTTTTAACACATCCAGGAGTAAAACTGTAAATGCTATTTTTAGAACTAATGAAATCTGCTTTAATTTGCCAAACAAAATTAAAAGTGATTTACTACATATGCATATGTAAGAGCTGTCATTATATTTCCTTCACAATATTAATTCATAGTTTTTTCTAAAAAACATTTTTTCTATACCAACTTCAAGATGAAACCGCAAAGCTCAGCAAAGGTCAGTGACCTACCTATTTCATTCAATACGGTAAAAAGCATGTCCAGAAAGCCAATCTCTCAGTCCCTCTAAGGGCACCCTCCACTGCCCCAGGCTGCTTCACAAGTACCTTAATCTTTGTTTATCCTCCCAAAAGATTTTCTTCAATGTAAAATGGTTTCATGGAGAACTATTTAAGTGCGTACCCTTCCTCACTTCCTTCCGGCCTAATCAACCACCCCATTTCTTGATTCGCACTTGTCCTCAACAGGTACATATCAAGAAATGGGGAGATGGGTTCCTAGCCTTCACATTCTGGCTTTCATTAAAGGAAACATTCTACTGCTCTCCATGGTGCTCTAAGCCTTAAATGAGGTTTCTCTGAGACTGCAATAAATATTTGCTAATTTTGATTTAAAGAGCAGGGAGGTTAATCAAGAGCAATTAATCAGAAGCACAAATTACATTATAAATAAATAAATACATTTTGAAAGCTCCCAACCACTCCTTCAGTTATGTATGGTCTCATTCCAATTCAATCCAAATATGCCATTCCAATTCATTCTTGGAAAACAGCATAAAATGTGTTCCATACAATTTTCAGTAAATAAGGAATGACTTCAGGTTTCAAATAGTATGGTTTCTATCATTCTTTCACCAGATGAGAAATTTTGGTTTATTTGGCCATGTGAAAGTGTTTTGTGTATATATATATGTACATACAAAGAGAAAGGTATAAGAGACAGAAAGCTTAAAAATAACAGCATGAGTCCTGAAAGAGTCATACCATATGTGATTAAGTCAAATTATTATAAAGCAGCAGCTTTAAATAGTGACTCAGAAGAAATGAGAAAAGCAAAACAAAAAGATGCCAATATGAATAGCTTTTGCAGTAATGTATTTTGTATTATGTATTATGAATAGATTGTTCCTTTGGAAAAATTGATATATCCCTCCTAAGTAGAAGTAAGGATAATCCCAGGGTGTAAGGAGTTTAAGAACCTCGACAAACATGAAAATGAAGATGTTATGTAAAGCACCCCTAAGCCTGGCTGGACAAAAGGTTATCAGTTCCAAACACGACTTGGAAAGCCTTGTTAAGTAGGGGTACAAACCAAACTTTCCTATTAGATTAAATTTCAAACACTGAATGCTTTCACAAAGACAATTTTCTTTCTAATCTCCACAAGAATGAGTAAACTATACTAAATGAGGGTATCAACACTACATATTTCATGCTTTGGGAAGTCACGAACTTGTAGTAGGCATGTGCAGTTTTTGTAAAGGAAGAATAAGAATTTTTAAATGACTTGTTCAAATTTAAATGAACTAAAAGAATAAAAAGCTACAGGCTCAGTAAATAGTTACTATCGGGAAGTCAAGACACATTTAAACTATTTTGCATTTGTCCTAGTCCTAAGTTGTGAAAATGTGAGGAATATACATAGAGGGCAACCGCAATTTTTTCATGAGTCTCCATAGTTAAGTTTGCAGAGCTTCAAGTAATCTCTCCAACTTTTATCATTGTAGAGTTGCTGCTACTTTTGAAACACTTTATCATGAAAATATTCAAGGATACAGAATAGTTGAAAGACAGCAAAGTATGCACTGCTATACTGACAACCAACTTAAAAACTGTAAGAGGTTACCGTGTGTGTTTGATCTAAACAGGTATGTTTTATTCATTTATTTTCAGGACCCATCTCCAAGTAAATCATTTATACCAACTATTTGATTCATTTGGTATCAATAATCTACATTAGAAACCTATAAAATACATTTTTAATCATACAGTCCCACAGAATCCAAAAATAGAATATATCCTTGTCAAAACAACTCAACCACTGCCACGCACCATTAGTATGTCCTAAGACAGATCAATTAACCCCTCTAAGCTTCTGTCTTCTCATCTTGAAAAATGAAGAAAATAAGCTTGAAAACATCCAAAGTCATCAAGTCATCACTGGTTAGTAAGTTCTTTGATTTCAGTACCCGCAAGAACACTACACTGACTGCCTTGTTCAATCAGCATATTAAATTCAGAGAAACCGTAAGACACCTAAAAGGTACAAGACACCTAGCGAGAAGCAGCCCTCTACCCCAGCTCTTTGTGATATGGGCACATTTCGAGAAATCACTCCAGCTTTTCAAGTAAGGATGACACTTGGCACAAGTAAATTATTCAATTATTTAATTGTCTTAAAGTACTGATTCTCAACCACATGAAACTTCCTAAGATTTTGGTTTATATTATCATTTCTCAAATCTTTCACTAGCTTCCTCTCAAGCTTCACTGCTCAGCTTTTAGAAATAAGCATAATAGGTCATTAGACTTCCATTAGACACAATTACTTCAAAAAGAGCAAATGTTTCCCTTTCTTTACCACCACACTATGTAAGGGTCTTCCATAATGACAGGCTATGTAATGAAGCAATCTAGGATTTGCTTCAAGCATTAATGCAAAACAGCACTCAGTCATTATAGTCATTAATTCAGGTTATTCGGTACCTATCAAAACCTCACTCTCAAAACAGAGATTATGCAAAATCATCTGAGAATTACCAGAATATTTAATTATTATTGAGATTCAAGAAAGACCTTCCTTAAGCCTTCCCAAGTTTTATATGTGCCCACCAGCATCTGAGACAGATAATGTACAGGTTATAAAAATTATGACTGCCCTAATTTTGGATTGCATAAAAATCTCAGAACCTTTCTTTTGACTAGATCCTGCTGCCTTGGGGGCCATTAGTCCTTCTCTGAAGACATGGTCCCGTTCACGTAGCCTCAGTGTGACTCTAAGTCGTTTGGAAATAGTACGAGTTTGCTGGCAGAGAATGTACCTTAATATGGAAGCTGGTTTGGTGCCGTAGGAATGAAGAAAAATGAAAAGACCATGAACTGCAAAGATGTGAGGTGGCTGGTTATTCAACATTCTGCCGCCTGAGTTGAGACACGTAGAAGCTTTAAGTTAGTGTGTCCTTTCATTACTTCAAAAATTATTCCAGCAGTGGGCCGAGATAAAAGCACACGTGAGTAAATATTGTCATTGTTTTTGTTGGTTGGTTGGTTTACAGAAAAAGAATTCACAGAAAATTTAGTATTTTAATTTTAGTAATACTCTAGCCTTTGTAGCAAATTCATAAACATTAATTTAGCAATCCCATAATATCTTTCTAAAGTAACCAGAATGCATATTGTTCCCACTGTCTATATGAAGAAACTGAGGACTGATACATTACTTGAACATTACAAAAGATCAAACAGCAAGCAGGGTCATCAAACCTAGGGCTTCGGATTCCAAATTCAACATTTTCCTCAATATACTTCACTTTTACAGTACTCTAATTAATATGAAAAATAAATGCCATATTTTATGGTACTATAAAGTTTACAAATCATTTAACAAAAGCTAACCTTTTATTGATAATTAAAACTCAAAAACTATCAAATTCTATAAGATAAAATAGTAAATGTATCACGGTAAATTAGGATTATTTTCCAGCCCTTTTACCTAACACTTAAGGTTTCAAATTCTTATTCCTAATCTCACGTTAAAAACAAGAAAAAAAAAAACAGAAAACAGATCAGTGTTTGCCTAGGGCTAGGAGAGTCGAGTGGGGGAAAACGGGGAGAGGCTGTTCCTAGATCCTTTGGGGGAGGGGATATGTTCTAAAATTTACTTGTGGTAACTGTTGCACAACCTGTGAGCATGCTATAAAAAAAAAAAAATACTGAATTGGACGCTTTAAAAGAGTGAATCGTATTGTATACGAATTATATTTCAATGAAACTCTTTAAGAAGAAAAATATGGAGTCCAAACACAACATTTCTACCATATTATAACACATATGTAATATGAGATTTACAATTGTAAATCTCAGGGAAAAAAAGAAATTCAGGTTATTTATTCAACATTTGCAAATACTTCTAAAATAAGATATGGCCCCAAATTCAAGAAACTGACAATTCAGAAGGAGAAATACAGAAATAAACATCAAATTATAATACTAGGCAAAGTTAAATACACATTCTATTAAAATAAGCACACATAAAATGTAATGGACACTAGAGTAATCTCCTGGAAACTTAAATATGTAGCCAACAATCACTTGGCTGTGTGATCTTGGGCAGCATAAAATAATAAAGCAAAGCACATTAAGAGCCAAGCTCCACATAAATGTTAAGGCTTTGTTTCCTCATATGTAATAATGAGGAGACTGGTCAGATAGTTTCAATTTTCATAAACTTTAAAGTTCTATAAATCTATAATTTAACAGTGGATAGACTGACTTCCACTGTGAATTATCTTTTATTTTTGCTTGATATATTGTATCATTGACTCATCAACTGAGTTACAATTAAAAGTATAACTGTTTTTGTCACTCTCATACCAAAATGACTCATGTCCAAAGGGTCCAAAGGAAGGTTGTTCCATTTAAAAGAGACACTTGGAAAAATTAATTATGTTATTATTTCAAAGACATGATATTGTGCAACTTTTCATTTTATAATTCCCTTTTGGGAATGCCCTTCAGGTCTGAATATTGCCAATATTCACAAATATTTTTCCTTTAAAACTGGACTCAATTTTGGAAACAATCAAAAGTCAATCTGGCATACAGGGCTGGCCACCAAAAGAATAATTTTTTTTATGGAGATGAAAATGTTAATGAGTGAATTTTATAGCCATTTCTGATAAACAAGTACCCCATGTTCTCTAACTATAACGAACACACTTTTGCACCCTGTGTCTTTGCTCATTCACTTGTCTGTTCTCAGAATTTTCTACCCTGTTAAACTCAGCCTACTCCTCAAGGGCCCTATAAGGTACTGCCTTTTCTCTAACGTTTCCCTGACATTTCCAAATCAGAATTTATTTTTTTTCTTCAGTGTTCAAAAAACGGTTAGCTTTATTATGTGGTATTTGTCACATCCTGTTTTAGACATTACAGTGTTTGAGTTCACAGCCCAGTATCTGGAATACATTAGTCGGTCCCACTCTTAGGTGAATTAGTTAACCTCCCTAGATTTTAGTTTACATTCTACAACATGGCTACATTTTTCATTTAACAATTTCATAAAAATACTTTTTAATTGATATCCCCTGTTTTATGGGAGGGTACAGGAAATTAGGCATTCAAGCTACCAATGGACATATAAACAGGTAATACCTCACAAGAGGGAAATTTGGCAATATATAAACAGAAACCATCAAATGTTAATTTGGTCCAGTTATTCTACTCTAAAAACACATCCTGGAAATAATCAGAATGTACTCAATGATGTATAAGGATGTCCATCACAGAATTATTTATCATGAGAACACTGGTAATAACCTAGTTATCTAACCATAGTTGAACACTTAAAGTAAATTATCCTGCAGCCATTCAATAGAATTATATTTAACACTACTAAAAATATCACAACGTAAGTAATGTTTAATGACATGGAAAAACATTCATGATATATAAAGTTGAAAAGAAAATTTATTTAAAAGGAAAAAAAAGAAGCCCTAATCACAAACGCCACTTTCCTTGCATCCATATTGCAACCATCCTGGCCTGAGGAATGCCAGCCCCCTGTCAGCTCACACTGGGTAGGTGCACACACACCTTGGCCTTTTCAAATGCTGAACCTGGAGTACATGGAGTGTCAGATAATGTGTTCAAGCAAGAAAATTTTCTCTTCCTTTATGTCTTTAAACTCTTGCAATTAATGCCCTGAAAAAAAGTAAAACTAAACTCATTCTGTATAATTTTTCAGCCAAATATCAAGAGCTTTCCATAAAAGGCTAATTAATAGTATACTTGTACCAAGAACAGTAATTCAAATGTTTTGAGAGTGAACTTAGATTCAAAACTAATGGCATCAAAACCCATAATTCTTAAATGATGAGAATACATTAAGAGGTTCAGCAATTTCTTTACATTCTCTTCTAAGCAAACAGGCTTGTTTCTCCTCCTGTGTCAGAGTAAAGATAACTCCTTTGCTCTGTTCAGTTTCTGGCAATGGAATAGGACTTCTTCCAAATGCGGTATCTGATGTAATTTAAGATTACATCAATTTCACTGTGGGTTATCTAGATTTTCAAGTGCCATGGGGGAGGCCTAAGCAATACTCTAGAGGAGCCCCCATAAACTGCGGAACCCTACAAGAGTTTCTGTCACGAGCTCAGCGGTCAAGGGAAACTTTTTCTTGCCCTACTTCAGGCTGAGTCTTCAGAACAAGTTACCTGAACTTCTTTATTGTACATGGAAAATGCAATACTGTACTTTATGCTTATGCTGCTTACCATGTACCCTGGCACATGACAGCCATTCAACACATGAACTTTGAGCTGAATTGCAAATAAATAAATAAATAAATAAATAAATAAACCCCACAAATTTCTTATTGGAAAAGACCTAGTCTAGAAAATTAGTTGACTATTTTCAATTTATTCTTTTAAAGAGCTATTATGCACTTTTAAATACAATGATAAAAAACTACATTTGAGTATAGAGAATTAGTTTCAGTGAATACATAATTCAATACTTGTGTATTGAGACTCAAACCAAACTAAATTATGAATCAAAACCCAGAACCATCTATATTAATTTGCATTAAAATGAACCAATCCATCTTTTTTTATAAAACTGCAAAATAAGCCCATTAAAAGAGTGTCCAATGTATAATTTTAGTTTGAACAAAATCTTTGTTCTCTTAAAATTATACAGCCAGAATTCAAATATCAAAGTAGTTTTGAAAAGGGCATATTTCATTAGGCTTCAACTTCTAGGAGAAAACAAGTACATCTCCATCCTACAAAACTAGCAGCAATAAAATCTCTCTCATAGATGATCTGTCTCATCTGTAAAATGCAATAGTTGAATCAGAGCATTCCCAACATCTCCTCGTGTCTTAAAGGATACTGTAGGCTAAATTTCTTTAGAAAATGAAATGCATAGGACGATAACGTAGAATAAAACAATATCTACTACCTAGTTAATGTGATTTCTCTTTCTATACTCTCTCTAGTGCATGGCTCATTTAAGCCCAGCATAATCCCTAAAACCATCTGAAACTAAGTGTAAGGAGACACTAGATTCAAACAACCTACATTTAGTTCAGATTGTGCCACATACTAGCTAAGCAATTATTTTTTTTTTAAGATTTTATTTATTTATTTGAGAGCGAGAGCGAGCATGAGCAGGGGGAGGGGCAAAGGGAGAGGGAGAAACAGACTCTCAACTGAGCATGGAGTCCAACACCGGACTGGATCCCAGGACCCTGAGATCATGACCTGAGCCCAAATCAGACACTTAACCAACAGAGCCACCCAAGTGCCCCTAGCTAAGCAATTATTGACATGCTCCCTAACCTGTCAATGTACCAATTCCATTTCTCCATTTGTTAAATGGGAAAAATGATGATTTCCTTCCTACCTATGTCTTAAGGATAAGTAATAATATCATTATTAATTAACATCCTATGTATCAATGATGAAATATGAGAAAACACTCTGTAAACTCTAAAACAGTCTAAAAATGAAAGGAAATTATATCAGCAGTAACAAGACATTTTTTAGTCCTGAAAGCCTGCAGTTATCTTATTGCTGTATTTGACCATTTTTCTTTCAATTTTCTTTAAGCAAAAGTAAAAGAGTCTATTGTGAAAACAGTACAACGCAGTCTTCCATTTGATGTTTTTCCAAAATTCTTGCTTAAGCTTTATCAAGCCATACCCTCATATCAGCCTGTTATTAAGCATTAAAAGGCTCTGTCTGCTTTTATAAGTGAGCTTTGTTATAAATTAATCTTCTATAATTTCACAGAACTGAACAAACTAGAAGAAGAAAAATGAAAAGAAACCGTCCGCTGCACTTCATATGCCTTCCAATTTCAATTATTTGGACTCATTTACCTTGCCCAGAAATGAATAAACTTTGTGAAACTGAGAAAGCTACCATAGCATGAAATTTTCTACATTCTTTAATCTCTATGGTAAGAGTTCTACTAATTGCTTATTTTAGAGAGCTAAAAATAAACCACCAAGTATACCAAGAGAAGCTGGCAGTGCTCACAGTCCCTAGTAAGAGGGAGTGGATCATGGCTGCACATTTAAAATCCAGCAGTACATTCAGCTTGGAAATTTCCCCTTGAAATTTAATAAACTTTACCCCTTGGTAAACACAGACCATCAACATTTTAGTCACAATTATCAAGTGTACCCAAAAAACAAAGGAGAACTTTTATCCATATCCATAATGCTACTCCAAGTCTGTCAGGTTCACTTTGTCCTTGATTTGTAGATCACAAAGCTAGACTTATGCAAATAGTGGTATTTTGGCTATTAAGGAACCATTTAAAATGCAATCTTGTAGAATGGTTTTAATTACTTTTTAGTTAACTGACAAAGCATTACATTATATCTAATTATACTACACCTAAGTCATTGATAGCATGAGTTTTCTGACTAATTAAATGTTAGTTAGATAACTGGTTTTTAAAATGATTAAGGAGGGCACGTGTTGTGATGAGTACTGGGTGTTATACACAACTAATGAATCATTGACCACTACATCAAAAACTAATGATGTACTACATGTTGGCTAACCTGAACCTAATAACAAAAAAAAAGAAAAAAAAAAAAGAAAAGAAAAT
Organism: Ailuropoda melanoleuca; assembly: GCF_002007445.2. NCBI lineage: Eukaryota > Metazoa > Chordata > Mammalia > Carnivora > Ursidae > Ailuropoda > Ailuropoda melanoleuca. Next base: position 89,352,148 of record NC_048227.1, on the reverse strand, counting down.
GATTTTGATATACATCTTGACTTGGGAAGCTATAGCAACACAGAGATCAGAGAATCATCTAAAATTATGCTGCTGCTTTTGGAAGCCACAGGAAAATATCCAATGATGTGTAGAGATGTAATTACTGTCTCCATTGACCCACCTCGTTTCATCTATCATCTCAGGCCCCTGCAAGTGCGCGGAAAGAGACGGAGAGTCAGAGAAGCAGTCTGCCCAGGGTCCATACAGCTGTGAGGCAACAAGCCTAACGCATCAATGGTGACTGGTTAAATGTACGCAAATCCTTCCATGGATTTGTTTCTCCATTAAACCTCAGCCTTCACAAATCCTCTCAAGTAACCAAACCAAGAATTTCTCATAAAACTAAGAAGAGCCAATGCTCATACAATCAACCAGAGTTCTACCCCCAGGCTAGAGACCATGACTGTGACATTCTACTGTTCAAACGATCATATGTATGATTTGATTGTGGAGATTGAGAGTTGACCTTACAATACCTACATTTCAACATTCAGATCACCACAAAGTAAAGCACCATCACCCTAAAACACGTGAAGATTTGATTACTCATGGATAGCAGTTTTCCACCTGGGGAAAAAAAAAAAAAAGGTGGGGAAATGTTTGGGAATAAAAAACATAAAGTTTAACTATGTGGGGTGTAAGTCATTTGAAAATACACCATTCCATTCCACACATTCTTAAAAACACATACTCAACCTTAACTACCTCTAAATAAAGGGAACTCACACATGTAGGTGAAAAATGGTGTGTAGGTTTACTTTGTCAATGAATCTGAAACTGTTCAGACACTCTGTACCTTTGTGGTCACACATCCTTGTCCCGTGACAGCACATCCTTCCACGTGGCTCCGTGTTGTCTACATGCAAACACACACACACACAGAGCAAGTCTTCCATGGTCATCACCAGTCAACCCAGATTTGCAGGGCAAGATCTCAAGATCTTCTGGTCTCCATTCTTCAGAGTACTCATCAACAGCTACTCTGACACCACAGAACACATGGGTTTTCAGGAATGACTTCAAGAACAGCACCATCGTGAAAGCCTGAGTGCCCCATAAGCCAAGGCCAGGAATGGCCACAGTTTCACTGAATCAGCGGTCACCAAAATGGCATGTGTATAACACAGAGAGAAAAGGACAACCGACTGAGGTGTAAGAAGAGAATAGTGGAAAGTAAGAACAAAATTATGCTCTACTAATATTTATTTATTTTTAAAGATTTTATTTATTTATTTGACAGAGAGAGACAGCCAGCGAGAGAGGGAACACAAGCAGGGGGAGTGGGAGAGGAAGAAGCAGGCTCCTATCCGAGAAGCCTGATGTGGGGCTCGATCCCAGAATGCCGGGATCACACCCTGAGCCGAAGGCAGAAGCTTAACGACTGCGCCACCCAGGCGCCCCTCTACTAATATTTAATACGTGATTTGCCCACAGCATATGTGTACAATTTTAAAATGAATATGTGTTTATGTGGGTGTGTGAGTGTGTGTGTGTGTATATATATATATATGGACTACAGGATCAAAAAAGTTTGCAGATGATAAAAGCCACATAAGCTAAAGTGATTTATATATGTATGTAGGCAAATAGAAGTTTATTACTTAAATCAAAAATTTTTAAATGCTTAAGTCACGAGGATTCCAATTTATAACACTAGTTATATACTTTTTTCCTTATTTTGCTATAATGGTTCATATCTCAATCTGCTTTACAAAAAAAGCTCCTTTTTCATGTCCTCAATTAATAAATATTTCATGAAAATGGACAGTAAGGAAGAAAACAAGACTTATAAAATTCCTTTCCGACTCAACATAAATTCAGCTTTATATAAAGATTTAATGATAAAATATCCCAAATAATCATAGGAATCATAATAAAAAACAAATTAAAAACAAATCAAAAACAAATTAAAGTCAATTTATTTTTTCAATCACATTCAATTGTTTTTGCTGTGCTCTATTAGAAGAAACACTGCTTTTTATAATCATTAATATTTTAAAGGAACTAAGCAATCAAAACCAAATCTGGAAAAATTAGCATCCAGCATGAGGTGATTTTAGGTCATCAGGGCAATTTCATTGCTGCTAATTTTATCTCCAAGTAAGAAGCACTTCTGTTTCACTTTCCCACCCAAATTTTATGGGATGTATAATAAGGAAGAAATATTTTTAAAGGCAAAAATACAAGTGAATGTGTAAATAGGTAGAGAGGAGGAAAAGTATATTTTAACTCCAAGGGCCATGAATTCCACGTTCTATCTATCCCTCTCCCTTCAAAACATAGAGGAAACACACAAAATGAGAATATTCAACATAAATTTCCAAATGTGTAACCATGAATTATTTTCTGACACTCAAGAGAAGTATGAAAATAAGCAAAGACAAGGTATCACAGAGGAAAGCCTGATAAAAGACTAAATTTCCATATGGTATGTAAAAAGAGAGATCCTGAAGAAGAAGAAAAGAGGATAAAAGAATATTAACAGACACTGAATTTCAAAATGCCAAAATGAATTTAAAATAGTCACATCTCCCTTAGATTATGCAACAGTTTTTTCTCATTCACTTTGATCTGTAAATGTATTTACAAGAGACCTCTATATTTTTATGAAGAAACACTGAAACTTACAGCATTTCCTTTCTAAGAAACTAAATTTAGAGAATGTAGGAGGTATAGGGAAAGACAGTCATTATAACATTCACAATTTAAGCGGAAAAGAACTTAAGGTATCTTAAAGCAAATAAACACCAAACTTGTTTAAACGTTTAAATAGTACACAAAGACTATTGATAATTATAATACAATTATGTATTTTCACTTTCTATAGATAGATACCTACCCATGTTAGTATTTGGGATAGCAACTGTTAATATTTAGTTCTGCAACTAAAACTTTTATTTATACCATATAAGTTAACACAGATCAGTAACTAAGATCAATTTTCAAAATATAATCAAGCAAATAAATAATATCTGTTACTAGCTGATTTATTTCATAGTAATTTTGCCACTTCCTATTCTAGACTTCCCCTTCCTCAGCCAAAATCTCATATATCACTGCCTTATATTGACACCTTCTGGCAAGTACTGGAATTGCATAGTTCTCATTTGATTAAGCAGCTGTTAATTTTGCATCTGAGGAAAGAAATGTGGAAGATAACATTTCAACTGCAAATAATACAACTTTTAATTTTTTAAAAGCAAAAGTAAATTTTTAAAAGCAAAAGTTTTAATGCTTTTTTAGGAAATTATAAGTCTCAAGAAATCTATCCAAAGAATACTTCTGATGGCAGTTAATTTACCCAATGACTTCAGTAGTTGAACCTGTGCTTATTTGGGGTATAAATATGAAACTAAGTAACTTTCTCTAGTATTTGAACTTCTACTGTTTCCCACCTCAGGCTAACTTAATACTTTGGTCACATGACTTGAGAAAAAGACCTGATTTTGTGGAAGTATGCATATAAGTGGATCAGAAAAATAACCCAGCTAATAAAAAAAAATGCTTTATATATTCACACTTATAGTTAAAGAGGTAAAATAACATGCATTAGTGAATGAGCTTTTATTGTCATTAAAGCTGCCTGTTCCTGAATACCTAAAATGTTTATACCAGAATAAACATTTTCTCTGAAGTGAACCAGAACACAACACATCGAAATAATTAATTTATGGATTTCTATAACCAAATTAATTATTAAGTTGTGTTAAGTTTTAATTAACTTCTCATGCAAACGAAACCCTCATAAGTATTCCTGCAAAGAATGCCCTGCTACCAGACTGTCTCCTAAAACTTTTCCAAAAAAAAGTTTCTAGACATGAAATACACTTAATTGACCAAGCTGTAAAAAATAAAAATATATGATAAAGTTAATAGAATACTGCTTTCCCCTCCTACTGCACTGCCACATAACATGCGGTTTAGATGCTTGGACATGTCATATTTTATATCATCGGAAAAGTCATAGTGTCCTAGAGACAGTCGTTCCAATTACGAATGAGTTTGGGCAGCTGACAGGGCAACAAGATGCATTACTTAGAATGGTACTCAGCGCGTGACGAAGGCAGACTGTGGTACTGCGGTGCTGTATAAATTGCTTTCCCATTCCTGTTACAATTCCTTCCTTCCTTCTCTATCAAACTGCTCCAATTTTTGACAAAGTAATGAGACAGTATGAACATGGTATACTGCAAACAAAACTATGATCAAAAATATAATAGGCAACTTTTCTTTAAAACACAGGAGCCCATTCAATGGATTATGTTTAGGATGACGTAGTATTTGAAATTTGCAAGTGTCAAACAAGTTGCCTCCCGAAAGTGTACTTAATCCACCTGTTCAAATAAAATTAAGTTCTTCAAGTTTAGCTATAATATATGCAGATTCAAGAATATAGGGGATATTTTATGATGAGATTCAGTCTAGTTTCTAAAATGTGTTTTAATTTTTTAATGGAAAAACAATTAGCTAGAAAGGGATAGACAGTTATTAAGTAATCTTACTGAATTATTTAAAACTCTTCTTTTAAATTTACTGAAATTTACACAAGACTAATATACCATTCAATATGAAGACACTACAAATTATCACAGAGGTAACAGGTCTTAATGAATGTAGTTTTGCCATATTTTCTCCAGTTTATCAGCCCTTCTCAGAAGATAAGATTTTGTCAAATGCAAAATCAAAGATGCACTAAAACAATACTTATTTCAGAAGCCCAACAAAATTTAATGAAGCAATTCACTTAAACAGCTTTTATAATCAGTCACTAAGAAAAGGAATCTTTCCTTGATAAGAACCCTGAAAGGTTAGTTTTTAGAGCCTGAGAAACAGGAGAATTGTCAGACACCCGAGATCCTCATTTCAATCACTCAGTTACCTTACAGAGCTTCTGATACCGAGGAGAAGAAACTGCCATCCTTTGTAAACGATGTAACAAAACCACAACTTTCTGCAGAGACGTTCTCACCACAGCCATCATTTTAAGTTTACCACACTTCTGGAGACACCTCAGAATTTGCATTATAAATGAAGAGCAATGATCATTTCCTCCCGGTCACTGGACAATGATTTGCCAGTTCTCTGAGCATGCTCGTTTCCAGGAATGCATTTGAAAGATACAGGGGTTTAGGTGCTAGGCAAAAGGAGGCTGGTATTCCTTCAACTTCTTCTCAATCGAAAAAAACACACACAAATGCCACAAAGAAAGCCCCCAGCAGATGCTCACAGCCGGTACTTGCTCAGCACGGCTCGGGCAGACACAATGAGCAAGTTGTTGAGCCAAATGCTGCCTGCCGCTGGAGAGGAGTGCGCTCCGGAGCCAAAAAGGATATTAAGTGAAACATTAAAGCTGCAGATACATAGCAGACATCCCCTGGGAACCGAGATTCAACACATCACCATGGTTCATGCCTCAAGGCTAGTTTATATTAAGAGATCGAGTGGTATTCATTCACTCACTCTAAAGAGAGATGCGTTCACTACCCGACTGCATGCAGCTCTGGCTGTACTCTGTGGGATGAGTGAACAGACATTGTTATAAATCTTGAGAAGAGCAGAAGGGTACCTGACTTTAATGATATCAGCCCCTACATTAAGTGCTAATAAATCACCTCCAGACGGGTCTCAGAACAAGATCACCTAAAACAAAACAAAACAAGAAATACCTGCAGGGGGTATGTGGCTTTACCTGGGACACCCAAAAAGCAGGGTCGTCCGTGAGCTCTCAGATGCTTGCCCAGGAGAAAAGCCATGAGAAATCGATTTCTAATGTTAGGTTAGGACTTCTCTAATTAAACAGTGAATTTAATAAAATACCAAAAAAAAGTCTGTAACAGACTACTAACATTCCAAATTACCACATTTCCCCTTAGACAGCATCTTCGTGGTCTCATCTTATTTGCCATAATGCTGTTTTAATTTTATGAGTAAGAAACATAAAACATGATTATATGATATAAAAACCCAGGACAGAATTTGAAGGTTTTATATGCATGTGCATATGTGAAATGTGTTTTCAACTGTGGCTTGAATACTATTACAAGTAACAATTGGGGTAAAGTACTCTTAGGAAATGAGCAAAATAACCCAGAATGATTAAATGACTGGGTCAAAGGGCACAGCCAGAAATAGAAGACAGACGTTTCTCATTATCAGTGTCCTGCTCAAACTAATAACTCAGGTAAGGCTGCTATTTCTCTACTACCATCATGACTCTTTAAAAGAAATGCAGTACTGAAAGTATTTCTCTTCTTTGACTTTGTCTGCCTTCTCAGTCCTTCATGTTAGTGTGACTGAAAGTCCTATACTGGGTCTCATAGAGTTGTGTTTATCAAGCAGTGTTTTTGTATATTTTGCTGCTTCTGCTTTATGTTTTTTCCCTGAAGGTATATACTGCCTCCCTCTGGATAGGCTAACAACGTCAAAATATCTATACAAAGCCAAAATCGGAAGAGGCAGTCAATGATGTAATTAAAAATATTAAGTTAATAGGCAAAAATATAGAAACAACATTAGATTTGTGATTATTTAGGTGTCGGGGGTTTGGGGAGCTGGTACAGGCGGATTGATCGCAAAGCCATATGTGGTTTCTTTTGGGGGAGGGTGAAAATGTTCTATTTGATTGTGGTGATTATTGCACAACTCTGTGAATACACACCACTAAAAACAACTAAATTGTATACTTTAAATGGATGGCTTGTGTGGAATGTGAATTAAATGTCAATAAAGCTGCTATCAAAAAAATATACAAAGTTGTAATTCCTGTCCCTGAACCAGCAGGTGAAGCTCACACAGTAGAGGTATTACCCGTAAACACCATGCTGGTCGTGGCAGTGGCGGTGGGTACCGGGCAAGATCGACAACAATCTAAACAATCAAAGCCCACACCTATGGAATGAGAGGAGGAAAATAAGGCTGAAGGAGAACAGGGGAGATGAAAATACCACAATCCCCAAACACACCTTGTGAGCAAAAGCAGCCACCTGTTATAAAGCCACCCAGGGCAGTAGGCTTTTGCCCAAGAAAGAATCAGATCATCTCAATTAATTGGTTCCTGCTAAAACTGTAAAGCTTGTATTCTGAAATATAATTAAAATGATAATAATATCCTAGAATGTGACAAGAAAATTCAGAATAAATGCATTTGAACCAATAGATAAACTTAGAGGGAAGACAATAATAGGCTCTCCTTCAAGCACACACACACACACACACACACACACACAAAGTTTCTGCACTTGAGTCAGATTCCCTTACCTAAATACAGATCCACAATGACAACCACCAACTGCATAGTGAGGCATCTCCTCATGGATGTTACTCAAATGCCTTATTTCAACATAGTCAGAATGAAATTGATCACCCTCCACACGCCACACTCACTTATGCCACCTCCCTGAGTCGTTCTTTCCCTATATTCCCAGTTTCAGCCTCTAATCCTGCCGGGCAATCCTCTTAGTCTCTACCCTTCCCTTGTCTACCCATACCATAAAGTCATTAGGTCTATTCCCCCAGTGACTGCGTCATTTCTGGTCATTACCCCCTCTCACCAGACGGCTGCAAGACCATCTTAGCAGACTGCACACCCTACTGTCAGTTTTGCCAGTTCAAATCCATTCCTCACAATGCCACTGGCTAGATTCCTAATAAAATACAAATTCCATTGCATCACTCTCTTGCTCACTATTCTTTAACAACTTCTCCCTGTCGCCACCAGATTAAAACATAAAATACTTAGCAAGCCAAACAAGACCCTCTGTGATCTGGACCACTCAGAAATTCCAGAGCTTCTCTCTCCAAAGGACTGGGTTTTCTCTTGCCAACTCTACTAAGGAGGAAAGCCTCACCCCTTGCAACCAGGCAGTAAAACATAAACACATAAATCCCAATGATCATCCACCCTTAACAGAAATGGCATGCATCATAGCATAATCCCAGAAATTAATCTCCATCTTCCATGGTGCTTCCAAACTACCCTTTATCAAAAACTTACTCAAATTCACCTTAAACTGAATACAGAGCAAGCTTCTTCATCTTCAGGAAATGCTCCTATGGCTCTGCATCCAGTTGTCGTACACGTGTCATAAGACACGAAGCAAGTACCACCAGTGAACGTGTCACGTAAGCAGTGCCACGTACACCCCTTGTGCACGAGCACACACAGGCTGAGGTCCTGACTCCACTTTTTCAGTGCACCCGTAAACTGCCCCCCACCCCCCCCACCACGACTACAGAAAATTTATTTTATAATTTCAGGCACTCTTGTTCGTACATTCATTTTCTTCAACAAATATATTTCCATCCCCAAACCTTTCATTCATTTTAACTCTGTTCATTCACACCAATGGAGGTGTCATTAATACAAAAAGTCATGGGGTAATTTAAATTCTCTTGTCTCAGAATTAACTCAGCAGAAGGTACTAAGTCTCTAAACACATCTACCTCTAAGATGCCAAAAATAAAGCCATAGGATTTTTTTAAAAATAAAATGGAGAGAACATTTTAAAATTAAGATCATTTTTAAAAGGAGCAAGGCAGTGAAAAATCATGCAAATTACCATAACGGGAAATATCTTAAACAAAAGCAAATACATGTGTTTATCTTTAGAAAACAAAGAGACTGAAATAGGTCTTAATAAATGCCCTCTTTAATACTTCTTATGAGCCACAACATTAAATTTCAGCAACTATTTTTGAGAGGCATTTACTATACATGTCACAATGTGCTTTATTATTTTAGTCAGTAACCTTTCTTTCTTGGTGCTGGTTGCCATAAGACAAGCAATCCTGCGCTTAGTTATTTTTATTTAGAAAGAATTTAAACATCTTCATTTACATTTATTTCTACAGTTTGGGTATTCACTAAATATCAAGAAGAAATTTGAGCTATGGTAAGAATATATTCCAAGATAAAATGTGTCAGAAGACATTATTAAACTCTAAGACAGGTCTGCATTTTGCTGATGCTAATCGTCAAGGTTCATTTCAAGCCTCCTTTGCTCATTGTCTAAAAACTGTTACCTCTTCAAATGCACAGCCTGGGTATCTTCTGAGTTGAACACCATTACGTAAAGTAAGCATCCATGGGCATTTGTAGGTCAGGCTTCCAGTTGTTTAAATCATAAAAAATAATACATTTTAGCATCGGCCCACACTTAGAGCCCTCTCTAACCCCCTGCAAATGAGATGATAGCTAAATCTTTCTTCAAATAACATGGATAGCGGCCTCCTGAGATTCTAGATGGTGAGACAAAAGCACATATTTAACCTCTATACCTGCTTGGTCACCCTCATTATCAAGTCACAAATGTATTGTGCAATGAATAAGAAATAAGAAGTAATGTAAGTAAACATAGATTTTTGTTAAATTAATCTCGAGGCCTCCACCATAAAACACCCTAATAGTCCATCTGCATGGGAACAAGTTACAGATAAGTCTATTCCCAAAAGGTCCTTTAAAAAAAAAAGTTCATACTTCTTAGTGAAAACAATTTCAAACTTAGAGATAATTCGTAAGAATAGGAATAGCTCTAAGAAAGCGACTGTACCCTTTATCCAGATCCACATATTTGTGAACATTCTGAGTTTCAAGGGAAGAGAATTCTAAGAAAGGACTCAAAAAGCTCATCACACTGAATTTCATAATGCTGAAGTTAGGGTCCACGGGCAGCAGTTAGTATTTACCTAGAATCCGCACACACAGCCCCGCGTAGACAACAATATGGAGTAACATAATCTCTGCCCCTGAGGAGTCATGTGATCGGCTGGGACAGGAGAAGACGTGCCTCAGATGACACTGGGTCATGAGTTCACAGGCATATCAGAAATAATAACGGTCAAAATGATGTGCAAATGACATAGCAGACAGAAGTAAGATGTGAAACTGTGGTAGACAAGGGAACTGCTCCATGAAAATCGCTTTAAAACCAAGTTCTAAAAGAGAAGGTCTGAGATGGGCAAGACTAGGTCACTCTACACAAAGATGGTAACTTCAAGGGCACTGAAGCAGTTGTACTTGGGGGCAGAAAAAAGGGTACAGGCATGCTACGTGAGATTCCTCATAAATTTTTGTAAAGGAAAGATTTTGTGTTAGCACATTTCGTGGAGGAGAAAAACTTGAACCTCAGACTGCATACACAATCATAGCTATCAAGCTAAAAGACATAAAGTAATACCTCCAAGCCTAATGTTCTTAGTTGTAAATTAAGCCACAGAGCCTTTGCAGCTTTTATATTAAGTATGTTATAATAAATGGAGAAAGGAACAACTTCATATTAAAAGGAAATGCCGTTATAATTTAGGATTCAATAAGGCTAAGTGTAATAGAGCTTAAAATGACAAAAACAGAACAGCTATGAGCCTGTAAGTCTAAATAAACAATTATTACTTCCATAAAACAAGGTGTTTTTCCTCTCTTATTAAGTAAAATATTTTAGAAATCTTTTTTCCAGAAACCAATGATTCACAGGGGAGCATGGATCTCATAACAGAATGAGGTAACAACCTCACCCTTCAACGGTAATAAATGTGCAGGTAGCTGGATCAAAAGAGCAGGGTGAAAATAAAAACGCTGGGTGCGGATCCCCGCGCACTTGCCTGCATCTGCTGTGTGAGCTCCCTGGCCAACCCAGTGTCCTGAAGAGCATTCTCCCGCTGAGAGGCGTCCGCAAGCACGTTAACTGTGGTTTCCGCTTCTTGGATCCACTTTAGGAAGTTCTCCAGATCCCGGCGAGAGGCCTGCACTGCCCTCAACTCCGCTTCCAAGGCACTCTGTCTGTCAGCAATGCTGCAGGTAACAACATGACAGGCAGGTCTCTGTTACTTACAGTGCAAAAGTCCACATCACGCACAGCCTAACAAACAAATTAACACACAGCCTCCAAGGAACTTTCATTTATTTAAGTACCTAATGTAACTGGGACATTATTTATATGTGTGTCTTGAATAATCCTTAATGGGAGGAGTATTGTGAATAGTGAGAAGAGGGAGAGGGAGAGAGACATATAAATATTAAGAAAATCACAACCATATCATAAAATAATTAAGACTCCATTTTACAACTCCTAATTGTATATTAAGTTATCCCCCAATGTTTTATTTCAATACCTTAGTATAATGCCTAACACTCAGAGGAAATATCAATAAATATTCATGCAATGAGTGACTAAATGAATTCTAGGAAGCACTAAAATCAGAAGAAATACTTAAGATAAAATGAAAATAATTTAAAGGGCTTACTTTATGTATTTTAAAACAACTCAGATCAATAAAAATTGGCTCTTTAAGCTGATTTAATAATATTATATTTGAAAAACACTGGAAAATCAAGCTTTTATAAACCCATCATTAAATCTACATCAAAATTAATACGCAGAAATATGGAGTTGCATGATTTAAGAGATATACATACCTGTAAATTCAATCTTTAAAACTTTATATACCTCAAAGCTTCATAAGAAGAAACCAAACAATTTTAGGTGCACCTGGGTGGCTCAGTCAGTTAAGCTTCTAACTCAGTTTCGGCTCAGGTCATGATCTCAGTGTTGTGAGATCGAGCCCCGCATAGGGCTCCACGCTGGGCATGGAGCCTGCTTACGATTCTCTCTCTCCCTCTACCCCTCCCTGTGCCACTCTCTCCCTCTTTCTCTCTCAAAAAAAAGGAAAGAAAGAAAGAAAGAAAGAAAGAAAGAAAGAAAGAAAGAAAAGAAAAGAAAAGAAAAGAAAAGAAAAGAAATGAAAAGAAAAGAAAAAGTTAAAAATGGATACTAACAATTACACCCTAGTTGTTTAAACCCAAGGGAACTGAAAACACGTATCTACACAAAATCTTGTATACAAGTTTTCAGATAGCATCATTATTTATTATAGCCAAATAACAGAATCAACCCAATGTCCATCGATGAAGAAATGGATAATAAAATGTAATATACCCACACATGAATTATTCAACATAAAAAGGAATGAAGTACTACTACTTGTTGCAACATGTATGAACCTTGAAAACAAGCCAAGTAAGAGAAGCCAGACACAAAAGGCCACATATCGTGTGATTCCATTCATATTTATATGAAATGTCCAAAAGAGGTAAATCTACAGAGAGAAAAGAAATTAGTTGTTGCCTACCACTAGAGTGGAAGGTAATGGGGACTGACTGCTAATTGGGTATTCAGTTTCTTTCTGGGATGATACAATATTCTAAAATTAAGAGTATTGTGATGGTTGCACAACATGGTGAATATACTAAAAAACTCTGAGTTGTACACTTTAAAAGGGTTAATTTCATGGTATATGAGCTATATCACAATAAAAAGTCAGCATGTGTAATATGATCTCATTTATATACATTTTCTATTTCAACCACTCATCTATCCGTACATCATGCCTCCATCCACCTGTCCTATATACAGGACTGTCTGTATACATAGATAAAAGGATAAACATCAGGAATGTTAATATTAAAAGTTATTTCTAGGTGCTGGGATTTAGGTGGTTTACTTTCCTGTTTGTACTTTTTCTGTATTCTTTAAATTTATAATGAACAAGTATCTTCTTCACACATCCATAAACAAATTCTTTAAATAAATGGGTAAAAATTTAAACAGAGATCATCATAGAAGATATATGGATGGCAAATAAGCACATGAAAAGATACTCAGCATCATTACTCATCAGAGAAATGTAAATTCAGACCACCATGAGCTATCACTACATAGTAGAATGGCTTTAAGAAAAGGACTATAACAAGTGCTAGTGAGAATGCAGAGTAACTGCAACTCTCATATATTGCAACTGGGAGTGTAAAATGGTACCCCCATTAAAAAACAGTCCAGCAGATTTTTTTATTTATAAAGTTAACCATGTACTCAAGAACAATCCAGCAATCCTACTCCAAGGTATTTACTCAAAGAAATGAAAACATATACTCACACAAAACCCATATGCAAATCTTTATTCATAATGGCCCCAAACAAGTAATAACCCAATGACATCAAGTGGTAAATAGATAAACTGTGGCATATGCATACAACGGAATACTACTCAACAGTAAACTACTGAGAGATGCAACAACATGGATGGAATCTCAAATGCATTCTGCTAAGTGAAAAAAGCCAGACACAAAAGCTATCTGTTTCTGTTCATAAGCCATTCTAGAAAGTCATCAACCTCATCTGAGCATTTACCTACTAAGAAACCTCCAATAGTGTTTGGCTGCTTACAGAATAAACCCAAACTGTTTTTCCTGAAACTCAATGTCCTCCATAATCTATCACTAATTCACTTTTCTAGCTTATCCCCCAGTTCTAATACTCTGTTCAGGTCAACGTGGTATATGCTCCTTTTTCTCTAGGATATTCTTTTTTTTTTTTTTTCAAGATTTTATTTATTTATTTGACAGAGACAGCCAGCGAGAGAGGGAACACAAGCAGGGGGAGTGGGAGAGGAAGAAACAGGCTCCTAGTGGAGGAGCCTGATGTGGGACTCGATCCCAGAATTCCGGGATCACACCCTGAGCCGAAGGCAGACGCTTAATGACTGCACCACCCAGGCGCTCCCTCTAGGATATTCTTAATGCTGTGCTTACCCAAATACTTCAAATACACATAAAAATGTCCTTCTGACCACCTCCACTTACCAAAATCCTACCAATCCTTAGGGTTAAGGTCTACCTTCTTTAGAACAACCCAGCCCAATTAGATTTCCTTGCTCTGAGTTCATAAAAGGTCATTACTCTTCTTTACACAGAAATTAATCACATGTATCCCGAAAAAGCCCTTGGATTGTGATCTTGTTTCATGCTTAAATTTTACTTTGACAGTATTACATGGGTTTGTTTTCTGTTCTCCTGTTCTGTAGATTCACTATGGGCAGAAGCAGTCTTATATGTTCTCCATATTTCTCAGATTCCTTATTACAGTATTATAAGTATTTATAGAATAATGACAATCTATTTATAATGTCTTTAAACTTACCTTCCAAACACCAGTTTTCAAGAAGCTACTGAGAGATGGCCTACACAAAAATCAGTTTGTAAGTCAAGGAAAAAAAAAAAAGGCAAAGAAGCATAAAAACAAGAGATCCAAGAGCAGGAGAAGCAAACAGGCCCACATGCTAATGGTGAAAAGAGATCTCAGAAGAGACAGTGATGAACTGGGCCAGATGAGGGCTGTCATCACCATTCCAACTGCTACATTTTCTTATTTTAACTTGACAAAACTAATGAAAGATACACTCTGACAAAACAAGGAAAGAACCCAAAAGAGAAAAGAAAGACACACATGCATACAAACAAACAAACACAAAATCCAGGAAACAGGGATTCTAACCTAGGAGAAAAGCATAGAATACCCCTAGGATTATGGCTGTGCAACAGGCCTAGAAAGTATGTTTACAGAAGAAATGTCTCCAAGAAAAAATATTAGAAGTGATAGACTGCTTACTGTGATTGACTTTGTGGGAAATTATAGTGTCAGACCATTGGAAAATGTGGGAAGCATTAGTAATAGGTGCAAAAAACCTAAGCACATAAAAGCAAGGCAATTACTAATTTCAGGTGAAAAAAACAGAGAGGAAGCAAAATTATAGTAAACTTCAGTGCTTCGCTGTTAATGATGTTTAGACACATATAACAATGTCAGCACTGAATATCTGTTTATCTAAAAATTCAGCAGTGGGATGGTATAGCCACTGTGGAAAACAGTATGGTGATTCCTCAAAAAATTAAAAACAGAATTAACATATGATTTAACTATTCTGGTTTTGGGCATACACCCAAAAAATTGAAAATGGGGTCTTAAAAGGATATTTGTGCACCCATGTTCATAGCAGCATTATTCACAATATATGGAATATTCCACAAAATTATGGAAGCAACCAAAGTGTTCATCAACAGATATATGGATAAGCAAAATGTAATATACACATATAATGGAATATCATTCAGCCTTAAGAAGGAAAGAAATTCTGACATCCGCTACAACATGGATGAACCTTGAACACATTACACTAAGTGAAATAAGCTAGTTACAAAGACACAATACTGTACGATTCCACTTATATGAAGTACTTAGAGTAGTCAAATTCATAAAGACACAGAGTAGAATGGTGGTTTCCAGGGGTAGGGGAAAGAAAGAATAGGGAGTTATTGTCTAATGAGTAGAGAGTTTTCATTTTGCAAGATGAAAAGAGTTATGGGGATGGATGGTGGTAACAGTCGCACAACAGCATGAATATTTACTACCATTGAACTGATACTTAAAAATGGTTAAGATGGTAAATTTTATGTTATGTGTATTTTAGCACAATTAAAAAAAAAGTGGAAAAAAATGCAATGATGAGGAAGGGAAGAGAATGATAGCATGAGAAATCTATACCCTATATGTTTACCAGAACAGGATTAGCAATAGACAACGTCTAATACTGATGTTTTGAAAAATAATAGTATACTCATTTTATGTAGAGTATGGAAACATATAAATGACATAAGGAGAAGCCAAAAGAAGAAAAAGTAGCTGCCCCTAAGGAGGGAGACTGTGGTTGAGTAGTGAAAGAACTGCTATATTTTATAATAAACCTTTAATTTTTAAATCACATGTATATATTGCTTTACTTTCTAAAATTTAGAAGTTACCCACTAGAATTTGGGTGGTTAGTGGTGGTGGCTGGTGTTTTATCTTTCACCTAACCCCACCCACATTTTCAATTTTTAAAACATCAACAGAAAAAAATATTAAGAATAACCAAAAAAAAAATCGCTTCTCGGCCTTTTGGCGAAGATCAAGTGAAGAATAACAAAAAAAAAAAAGGTTGTGCCAAAAAGGTACCTAAAAGCAAAAAATGAAATGAGTACACACATGCAATTAATCGGCCATGAATAGGCAACTTTTAACACATAAAATTAATGACTATAAAATTCGGTAAAGTCAAATACTTTAATTCTATAGAATCAGTATCATTTGTTTTTAAGACTATTTCTATGTATAAAATAGGTTATGTGGCAAACAGCTAATGAAAAAGCAGATCATTATAGATTAGCTCTATTAAACCTTAAGAACGCCCAGACTAGAAGCAAAAGGATGCAATGTCTGAGGATCCTATGGGGTTATTTACCTATAAAAATGAAGCAATTATTAATCCTCAGTCCAGAGCTGTACTTCTTTTTTAAATTTTTATTTTTTAATTTAAATTCAATTAATTAATATATAATGAATTATCAGTTTCAGAGGTAGAGGTCAGTGATTCATCAGTCTTATATAACACCCAGTGCTCATTACATCACATGCCCTCCTTAACGCCCATCACCCAGTTACCCCATCCCCCCACGTCTCTCCCCTCCAGCAACCCTCAGTTTGTTTCCTGTAATTAAGAATCTCTTATGGTGTGTCTCCCTGATTTCATCTTGTTATATTTTTTCCTACGTTTTACTTCTTTTACTTTAAATATGCTTCCCCCCCCCCCCGTTCCCATTCCCACCAATCTTCCCCGTCCGACCTAATTAATTTCTACTTTCACTTCAGAACTTGGTGCAGACACCTTCTATGGCACCTCACCCCACACATGGCATGATGTCCCTTACTCTATTAGTGTGCCATCCTGCTGTGACAAATCACCATAAACTCATGGCTTAGAGCAACCTGAGCTTATCATCTCACAGTTCCGTCAGTTAGTTTCTGAAACAGGGCTCGCTGGACTGAAATCAAGTTGCCAGCAGGGCTGTGTTCCTTTGTGGAGGCTCTAGAGATAGTTCTTTCTCCTTGTCATTTCCAGCTTCCGGCTGGAGTTCAGCCATTTTCCTTGGCTCCTGACTCCTTCCGTCTTCACTTTTAAAGATGCATGTAATCACTGGGGCCACTCACATGATCCAAGATAGTCTCCCAACCTCTGGAAGATATTCTGCCACCATATTACATCTCCAATCATGAGTGAAAGTGAATATTTTGTTTCTGTTTGAAGCTTCTGAATCATCAGTGTGCCTGGTATCCCCAGGGCCTATACAGAGTAGCAACTCAAGTATATATTGAATAAACTAATACAAAAATAGGAATTATGTCTTCCTTCCTGCAGTATTTTAAGGACAAAATGAGGTATACACACATAAATGTATCAAAATATAGTAAACACTCAATAAATAATATTTTCCCTAATCTTGTACATGAATTGAGTGAAATATTGGGAAATTAATTTTTTTACAGCGTGCAAATGTGCACTTTATTAATAAAGGTCCTGGAGAATTTTTTCAAATTCACATATATCTGGGTCTCAGATATTTTTTATCATGAATGTAATCAATCATTAAAAATAGTGAACATACTAGAAGCTAAACTCTATTTACAGCAGTCCAAATTGTCTTCATATTATTATAATAAATATAGATTTTAAAACCTCATAATCATAGTGTATATTAATTTATATCTGATTTTTTAACTATAATTTCATATGTAATTTCAAATAGAATATAGCTCAAAGGTAACATACCACCCATGTTAGTCTTCTTAAAACTAGATCCAATGCTAAAGTATGGTATACTGGACACACTACAAGAATCTTTTACCCCTTTTCAAGGAATTTCACATGATTTATCATACTACTGTAAGGCCAAAAAAAAATTGCTAAAATGAGAGGTTCAGGAATGTGTAAGCACACTTTATCGCACAGGCTAATAAATTACCTTTAATGCCATTTGCACATTGCTATCAGAAGAAAACGACCTAATTCTACCACTTCTGCCATTTACTGGTTATATGGCGTGGAATAAATCACTTCAAATTTCCAATTTTTTTTTCCCATCCTTAAAATAAGTTGCTTGGACTAGATGAGTAAAGGACCACTTCAGAGTCTCCAGGGGTCCTTTTAAAACCACATAATCCGGGGCGCCTGGGTGGCACAGCGGTTAAGCGTCTGCCTTCAGCTCAGGGCGTGATCCCGGCGTTATGGGATTGANCACTTCAGAGTCTCCAGGGGTCCTTTTAAAACCACATAATCCATCTGAGAATATGAAACCTGCTAGAAGAGATCCTCCCTTTTCACCGCCAACCCTTGCTTCAAATCCAGCTTCATCAAGAATCACCTCATGTAAATGAAATGCTTCTGATGGGGAGGGATGAGTGCAGTGCAGGCAGCACGAAGGTTGGGAAGTATTCATGTGCANCCACATAATCCATCTGAGAATATGAAACCTGCTAGAAGAGATCCTCCCTTTTCACCCCCAACCCTTGCTTCAAATCCAGCTTCATCAAGAATCACCTCATGTAAATGAAATGCTTCTGATGGGGAGGGATGAGTGCAGTGCAGGCAGCACGAAGGTTGGGAAGTATTCATGTGCAAATTCCTAAGATCACATCCAGCACTGAACTCACATTTGTCTACAATTCTCAGGGAATAGTTTATATCTGGCAGTTCAGGTTGCTACATCACAAGATCAGAAGAGCCAGAGAAGGTTCTGAGAAATGTAATGGGAGAATACAGGGGAAGGAGCGCTGTTACAGGGGGGGAAGAAGGATTTCAAGTTTAGGGAATTGTGGCTACTAGACAAAGGAAGAGATTTTTTTTTAATCTTTTTTAACTTAGAAATCATAAAGAATAAGGATAGGCTGAAAACCTAACTGTAACAATATTTGAAGTTTAGAAGGGTAACTTTAGCAGAAACAAGAATCTTTACTTCAAACAGAAGTAACAGGCTACAGAATTCTCTGAGACAAGAAATGGTGCACACTGAAAATATAAATAGCTTCTCAAAAAAGATTTGAGGAATCCATGGGTGACAGATTTATAATAGTTTATCTTAAAGGGAACTGGGATTTTTTAAATGTAAACTCTTAGCTTTTCAAGAGATTTCTGCTATAAAAGCAGCTGATAGTCTACAAAATAGCTTATAGTTATCTTGTAGCATAACAAAACGTGGCCACCCACATAACTGACTTTTTTAATGGTATTTTAAAGATGTTATATAATACTTGATATTTTAAGCTACAAGATATAATATATTAATCCAGTGCACATGTGCTTATTATAATTGGTTAAAAGAGTGAACGCAACTAGATATGTCCTTTTTTTTAGAGATTTTATTTATTTGAGAAAGAGACAGAGAGAGTGTGAAAGAGCACAAGAAGTGAAGAGGGAGAAGCAGACTCCCCACGGAGCAGGGAGCCAGATACAGGCTCCATCCCAGGACCCTGGGATCATGACCTGAGCCAAAGGCAGCCACGTAACCCACTAAGCCACCCAGGCACCCCTCTTCTTTTTCTATTTTAATGGAAAAGAATACCTTAAGAAACCCACGGATATGTGTTGCTAAATTTTGGTGTACTTAAAAGGTGACCTTTACAGTTACATGAGATCTAAATATATTTATCTCTTTTGAAAGGAAAACAGTGGCATCAGAAGTTTCAGTGGCATGTAGAAAACTTACAATGAAATAATTCTTTAAGCTTTTCAATGGATGCTTTCGCAAGGTAATTTTGTTCTTTGGTAAATACAATAACATTTAGCTAAAAAATGTATTAAAGCACCCTTTGGGGAAATGCAATTGATTTGATGAAGAATTAGTCCCTGCAAAAATACCCTACAATCTATGGTCTTTTGGTGACCCAGAGGTTGGGTCATCATCATCAAGCACTTAAAGATTCACTCCATGGGATGTAAGGAGACTGCTCCAACCTGCTAATGCCACACCAATTGGGAAGCTCAAGAAAGGAGCCCCCACTGGCCCCGCACCCACTCCACGATGCCTGCCCTCGACCTTGTATAACGGAAAGAAGCAGCTCTCCACAGGGCTGCCACTGCCAGCAAGTAAATACATAAGACCAGAGAGCTGTTTCCATAACAGAATCTCTATCCCCACACCCTACTTCCCTTTCAGCTAAATCACTACCAGATAGCCGGTCTTCATTAGCCAACCAATATTGGAATGTACCTCCAATACTACTCTGCCCCTTCCCCAATCTGCCCCAATTCACCCCCCAAGCCCTTTTTCTATTATGTCCGGAAATCTATTCTATGATCAGCAGACCAGAGATCAAGTCCTTCACCTTACGCTAAGTGAAATTGGTCTCCTTAGGACCATCACTTCCCCTGGAAAACTTTTAACAAAGTTTTTTCTTCTCCCACAAACCCTATATGCCCCAGGGTGAGTAGTTGGAATAAGGGTCCTCTTCCTTGTTTTCCACTGCTACGTTCAGGCCATCGTTCTCCCACCTTCCAGGCAAAATCCTACTCTTTCAAAGCACAAGACATTTATCCACTATGTTCATATACTGACCTCCAGGCCCACGGTCCCTGCATAAGGGTGACAACAATTGCTCACTACTTCAAAAGTTAAGTGATGTCTGAAAGTCAACTCCAGATCTGCCTGCCAAGCCAAAGGGAGGGACTGCAGCACCCAGCAGAAGGGACATCTTAGACACGATTAGGGGCTAGGGGCCATCTCTGGCTCCACTCCTCTACAAACACCTTCCTCTCCCCTGCTCCCGACCTTCCATCTGCCTTCTTTCTACTTGCCTCTGAGTAGATGAGCATTGCTAAACATTTATTGTAATAAACCACGAATAGGCAGCCATCACTGCCCAGAAAAACCAAAGTTCCCCCAGGAAGCTCTCAGCCCCACCGACCAGAATTCTGATGTTACCTGTGATCCTATTCATATCTCTCTCAACCCCACCTCCAGCCTCACTGACAATATACCCATGGATCATAAAGAGAGCAGAAGCATTGCAGAGAATCTTTCATAGTTAACTAGGTATGTATACATGTACGCATGCATGTGAGTATACGTATATACGTACACATACATATACACAGGCACTCCGGGGCGAAACAACATTTCAGACCAAATCAGACATTTGCACTTCAAAAGTTACTACGAGCATTTTTCAACTGTCACTACATCTCAACTCACACTAAAAAATTTGTTAATTGGCATTAAGAGATACAAGCAGGAAAAACATGTCACAGATGAAAACAGCAGTGGTCAATGTATATCACTTAGTTAAAAATGTTAGAGATGGGCCTTGTGTTTGCAGAATCCAATGTATTGGGAGCTAGCTGTGTTTCAGAACTAAGAATTTTCTGTACAATAAAAAATTATCATTATGAATGTATCTGTATGACAAAGTACACCCAAGTAGGGTCTGAGGCAGCAACACATTAATATTTCCACAGCTAGGAACAAGGCAATTTATACCAAGCAGGAGAAATGAAGGCTCTAATAAACAGCCTCATGTCAATTCAAAGCTTTCTGTTATCAGAACGTGTTGGATTTGGGCATTGGAGATAAGGGAATAAGGCCCTGTAACTGTGAATGGCCAAATTACTTAGGCCAATTTTAATTCATACAAAACATTTCCTTTGAAAGCTGATATTAAACGTCACACATTATGCCACAATGACCATATTCCATGAGCAAGTGTAACAACCCTTCACTGCCCCCACCCCCCCAATTTGGGTGACAATTACACATACACAGAATACGGCTGGAAGATAAGAAAGCCCTCATATAAGGCCTCTCACTGACCACTGCAGAGGGCACAATGGTCACATACTGAAGAGTGTTACATTATTCATAGCAGAGTCCCCTATATCTTTCATCAGATCTGGTTTCTAAACTCGACACAGATAAGAACAGTAAGTGGAATCACAGACAGATCCAAGAGGCGGGTACACAGAGCAGTCACCAGCAAACGCTGACATTCTGATAACAAAGGAGGAAAACAAAATTATTTTTAAAGAATGTAAGAGCCTGACTGCACAGTCAAAAAGGTTTGGATATCGGTCTCAGCTCTGCGCTTATGAGCTGTGTGATCTCGGGTACTCCTTAACTTTCCTCTGCTTCAGTTTGTTCACTGACACAGCGTTGATGAAAACGCGCCCTGTCTCTTATGGTTCAAGGATTAAATAAAATAATGCATGTGAAGGGATTAGCACAGAGCCTGACAATGGGAAGACACCCAATAAAATTCATACACTAAAAATAAAGCAGAAAATCTCACAAAGCATAGCAGCCTGAATAAATTTACTACCAATTCTTCAGAACTCAGTGTAGGAAGAGCATTATCATAACTTAGTATAGAAAAATATCATCTTGGCTATGCTCTGTGACCTTGAACACGTCATCACGTTCTCTGAGCCTGAGAGCATTACATTAGACCACGCATTCTCAATGGAGGTGAGAAGTGGTTCTTTGGTGGGGCAGGGTTGGGGAGGGAAGTGGAAAAAATCTACCCTTTTTATGTATAAAGCGCAACTATAAAGTACAGAGACAGATACACAGTATACCCATGGCATGAAAATTTTATGGGAGTGGGGATCTAACAAGGCTCTTTGGGGGTTGATAATGTAAAAATGTTGAGAAACCCTGGCTTAAATGCACTCTAAGATTGTGTATAGCTCTTAAAGTTCCTTAATTCTATCTTCACAACAATAACACCAAGATTTTTTTTTTAAAAATGTTTCTTATAAGTCCATATGTTTTGTTTAAGGCAAGGAAAGATTTGTATATTCTAGAAAGGTCTCCAATTAAAACAGTTAAAATTGTAAATATCACTGTGTTTAAAAGAGAAAATCCTTGCAATACATAGAAACCCCAGCTGTCACTCATGAACAGGATCCTGTGAGCTACAGTTTTGTTGTATTTTCCTTGCTTTATAGATAGCAATATACCTAAATCATGTCTAAATTTTAATGTTGATGTATTCCCCCAAAAAATGCAGCAAGAAGATAGAATAAGCACAATGACTTGGAACTAGCATAAAATTGGAACACTGTGCTTGTCTTAGCTCTGATAAATGAAAGATCACCTTGGAACATAATTCATTTTTAATTGCCTCTTCCATCTAATCTAACAACTGCTGTAGGCTGTCTTAAAATATTTACAAAGTAAAAGTAAAAAAAAAAGAAAGAATTGCAGGTGCTAAATAAAGCAGGCTACACATTCCTAAGTGTTATCATCTATAACAAAAACAGTCATACTTCTTACATACGGATTCTTGGAAACACACAGATAAAGTATGCTTAAGGATGATCTTAGTATTAAAGCTGTCTTAATTCAGATATAATTGACATATAGCATCGTATTAGTTTTAAGTGCAGAACATAGTAATTGGATGTAAGTATGCACTGCAAAATGATTAACACAGTTAACATCTATCACCACACATGGTTACACATTATTTTCTCTTGTGATGAGAACTTTTAAGATCTACTTGGTAATACTCAAGTCTTGTTAACTATGGTCAGCATGCTGTGCATTACATCCCTAGGATTTAATCCTATAACAGGAGTTTATACTTCAAGGCCATTTTTAATTCACCCTCTTCCTGCCTTAGTTTTGGGATCCTTAGTATATCCAAGTAAGTTGTTACAACAGAAGAAAACCACGGACTGGGGATGTACTGTATGGTGACTAATATAACAAAATAAATATTATTTTTAAAAAAATAGAAGAAGAAAACAGTTGTACTAAAATGCTAGAAACAGCAGTGTTCTAGCTATCTTCCGCTTTAACTACTTGGAAGTGTTGTATTTGCTACCCTAGTCTTATTTCCTCCAGAATCCTAGGTATATGTAGCACTATGTATAGATCCACACTCATATACTGCCTCGTAACTCTTGTCTTTGAGTTTCCCAAAAATCTAGAATCTACTTTACAGACTCTAACTAAAAATGACATTCTAAAAATGTATAAAACACCTCCATGTCAAACCGTTATTAAATGCTTGGTCATACTTTATTACCAGTAATATGCATCATAAAGTGTTCTAGTGTCATCCATTTTATTCACTGCAAAATAAATGTGTTTTGATACAAATTAGCTTCCAGGTGGTTACATCGGAATATATAAAGATGTGTGTGAGACCATAATTTCATCAGACACAGGGATTCCCAGTACTATGCAAGAAGTAAACATTTTTTCCTGATGATGAATATAAACACGCTATCTTAAAGAGATGCTAACCACTGTTTACAGTTCCTCAGATCCTAGGTGTCAAGTGACAGAGAAATCTCTCTTATAAATACATATGCTATTTTAGACTGTTCCAAATATACTGACTAGACAGAGTAATGCAAGGAAACACAAATTAGTTGAAGTCCTAAATATACATAGTAGATTTCAGAAGCCTGGCATCGGATCCATGTGTGCTCAGCTTCAACTAAGGATGACCTGGCCAAACAGCACACTATTTTAATTATATTTTTTTAAGATTTTATTTATTTATATGACAGAGAGAGAGAGCATAAGTAGGGAGAGCAGCAGGCAGAGGGAGAAACAGACTCCCCAATAAGCTAGGAGCCTGATGTGGGCTCGAACCCAGGACCCTGGGATCATGACCTGAGCCGAAGGCAGATGCTTAACCGACTGAGCCACCCAGGCACCCCACACTATTTTAATTATAATTAGGGATAATATTACCCTAATGCATCTGTAAATACCTAACCAGTCCTTACCCCCAGAGTACTACAGTATGTATTCTAGGTTATGCTGGGAGGCACAGGAAAATCAGAACACATAAAATGATCTTTGACAAGGTTTAGACTCATTCAAGGAAAAACTCCATTGCAAAAATTCAAGTAGATAATGTATAAATATACCTTCTGTACTAAGCATGATAATACTAACCCAGCACAGAACAAAAATTTTTTAAAAGTAGTAATAATAAGGTATACTTCTAGTAGTCACCTATTTGGCATGTTTCCATGAGAAAGCCAAAGCAATCAAATTCTCGCCTCTACATGCATTTACCTGCCAGGCCCTTCATGTTACCTTTGTTTGAGGTTGATCCATGATGTTTTTAAGTACTCGGTGGTTTCTTTCACATTCCTGGTGTCATCGCTACCATAGTCCTCCAGCAGTTTCTGCAGGACGTTATCGAATGCCATTATGATACCATCACCAGGACCCAGTTCTTGAAGCAATATCTAAGGTGTAATTGCAGGTGTCATTATTAGATTCAGTCACTCAGGAACTAGTACTACCTAAATACTGGTTCTCCCCATAGTTTTTAACATGTTTTAGACACAAATATCAAAAGAAAAAAGCAAATTATGGCACAAATTCTTGAACATAGGCTTAAATAAAAGTAATTCTAGAAGTATAAAGCCAAATGCCTAAGAAATGACCAGGTACACAAGCACATGATATTAAAAGATATCTTTTCCTTTGGGAGATATTTTACTTCCTCAAACCATTTATCTTTTTCATTTGTTCTGCTGTATATCTGATCCTTATAGCAACATGCATCATACAGGACTGAATTTACTACAGAGTTCCTCTCTACATGCTGGCAGAAATGAAAAGGGCCAACAATATGGAAGTCTTCTGTGCCCCTGGGTCACTATGTCTGTTGACAAAGTTAACTGCTTGGGTAGATCAAACAGCCAAGCAGGGTTTACTAAGAGTTGCTTAAATATCCAAACTGATGCTGAGCATGTCCATAGGCATTGGTTTTCCACCTCTCAGAGCCCCTGGATCAAACCACTCCCCATGATATCTAAACGACAAATGAATATTCCTATAATGCTTTTTATAGCAACTGGTAAAAAAATCCATCCTAGAGTCTGAGTAGAAAAGAGCCACACTGTTGTTTAGAAATGAATACTCTGAATATCCGATGATTGAAGCATTGATCTCACTTTTAATTGTATTCCTCTTGTTAAGTATCCTGGGGCTTTGCTGATTATTATATTTGAGTCATTTGGGGAAAACAATCAGCAGATGTCATAAACACAGAAAATGACCCACAAAAACAGGACTCCTGGCCACTTGATTTTTAAATTGTAACCATGGAAAGTCTACAAGTGTGAATTATAAAAACATGCTCTCATGTTTTAGATTTTGTCCTCATATACTCTTCACAAATGTACACTTTCATCTTAGGCTCTTCAAAGGGCAAATAAATGTTATGCCAAAATATAACCTTAAACTATAACCTCTAATTCAAAAATATTTTCTGTAATTATAGATAGAATTTAAAGTAGAACTTTAAAAGTACCACTAATGTTCAATATCATCAACTTTATACTCAAACCGATCAAAAAAGGTTACCTACTCTGACGATACAGATAAAATAGTTTGGTTATAAAAGTATTAAACTAATTACCTGATTTGTTCAGTACAGTAGCCTCAAATGAAAGTCTCAGAAAATTTTATTAATAAAAATAACCTTTAGGGTAGACATGGAAGAGAGCAAAAGGAGGGTTCCTGAGATCTGGAAAATATTCTCTTTCTAGATCCTGGTTCATGGTTTTGTTCCATTTGCAAAGAGTCAGTGAGCGGTACATCTCGTATACCAGGCTTTTTTTTTTTTACTTGTACCTCCCAAAATTTTTCAAAAACCTTCCTGGTCAAATTCTTTATATAAATTTCAAGTATATTCTAAGCACTGGTGAAAACATCATGACAAGGGTCCTAAAAATTACAGTTAACAATTGAACAAAAAGTATATCCAACAAACTGATAATGCCAAAAAAAAAAAAAAAACCCTCACACAAATCTAATGAGTCTTACTTGATTATCAGAAATCTGCTTGATAAGTGGATCCCTTCGGGCTTGTTGGAGAATATAGAGTTGAGCCTCATATTTTCTCATAAGTTCCTCGGTTTCCTCCCTGTGGTCATCCCACTGAAGACTGTCAATAATCATATCCTCCAGTTGCTGCTGTCTTAACTCGACACCATGCTGAGTGTTGTCCCACTGGTTCTTGACCTTTTCCACTGGAGAAGGCATATAAAAATAATCCCAGAAAGTAACTATCAGGAAAGGGGAAGAATACCTGATACCAGATTTATCATAAGTAAGGTTATAAATAGAAAAAAAAATGAAAGCAAGTTAGTATATACATTTTAAGGGAATTTAATACATGTCTGACACACTCTACAACTGATACATTTCTGAAACTATTCCTGAAGAAGAAACTTGAATGAAATTCTATTTTAAATGCCCTGAAATATCTCACAATAAAAATATCTGCTACGGATAAACCAAAAATTATAAAGAAAATAATTCCTATCCATTCCTATCCAATGTATATTCACATTCCCTGGTTTGATGAAGGTAGAGTTTAACAGTACTCTATGACAGAACTTTAACACACAGACGCAGTCACTTGTCATCCTCAAAGGAGATACTCTAAGGTTGTCAAGATTTTATAAAGAAATAATCTATTTTAGGATACTTTTCATATTTGTTTTACTGTAGCATGAAACCTGTCTAAAAGAAAGTATTTTTATACATTCAAGAAAAACAGTAAAACCAAATTAGATTCAAGTTCTATATAACCATAGCTCTTTACCATAAAAAAATCCACATTAGCTCTTTTCCTTTCTTTTTCATTGTTCCTTTCTATTTCTCTTTCTTTCTCTCTTCTGTCTGCACTCCTCCCTTTTTCTCCCCTACCTTCTGCCCTCTTCTCATTTTTAACATGGAGCTAAAGAAAGAGAGATCTAAAGAAACTTAAACTTTTGATTAATTATTTCATGAGTAGTTCATGATCTTGAACTGAAGCACTAGTAAAGAAGAGCTCTGAAAAACTTCAACAACCCATTGATAATAAGTAGGTAGGAAATTAAAAGTAGATGTCACACAGACTGGAGAGCAATAGTTAAATACCAGGCCAACAAGAACTGAACTATAAAATAACATTGAAGCTAAGTCATATTAGGACCTATTGGTAAAATTCTTGGGATAACAAAAGGTTACAGCAAGCCATAAGAGTGGCCAATTTAAGATTGTTCAGAAAACTGAATATTATACTTAAAGGCAATAATTTTTAAAAATTGCTCATTGAGATTTTCTGTTTTTTTTTTTAATTTATTTTATTATATTGTGTTAATCACCATACAGTACATCCCCAGATTCCGATGTAAAGTTTGATGCTTCATTAGTTGCGTATAACACCCAGTGCACCATGCAATACGTGCCCTCCCTACTACCCATCACCAGGCTATCCCCTTCCCCCACCCCCTCCCCTCTGAAGTCCTCAGTTTGCCTCTCACAGTCCATAGTCTCTCATGTTTCATTCCCCCCTCTGATTACCCCCCTTTTCTTTATCCCTTTCTTCCCCTACCGATCCTCCTAGTTCTTATGTTCCATAGATGAGAGAAATCATATGATAATTGTCTTTCTCTGCTTGACTTATTTCACTTAGCATTATCTCCTCCAGTGCCGTCCATGTTGCAGCAAATGTTGAGAATTCGTTCTTTCTGATAGCTGAGTAATATTCCATTGTATATATGGACCACAGCTTCTTAATCCAGTCATCTGTTGAAGGGCATCTCGGCTCCTTCCATGATTTGGCTATTGTGGACAATGCAGCTATGAACATTGGGGTGCATATGGCCCTTCTCTTTACTACGTCTGTATCTTTGGGGTAAACACCCAGTAGTGCAATGGCTGGGTCATAGGGTAGTTCAATTTTTAACTTTTTAAGGGACCTCCACACTGTTTTCCAGAGTGGCTGTACCAACTTGCATTCCCACCAACAATGTAGGAGGGATCCCCTTTCTCCACATCCTCTCCAACAATTGTTGTTTCTTGCCTTGTCTATCTTTGCCATTCTAACTGGCGTAAGGTGGTATCTCAGTGTGGTTTTGATTTGAATTTCCCTGATGGCTAATGATTTTGAACATTTTTTCATGTGTCTGTTAGCCATTTGTATGTCTTCATTGGAAAAGTGTCTGTTCATATCTTCTGCCCATTTTATGATTTGTTTATTTGTTTCTCGTGTATTGAGTTTGAGAAGTTCTTTGTAGATCTTGGATACCAGTCCTTTATCTGTGGTGTCCTTTGCAAATATATTCTCCCATTCCGTGGGCTGTCTCTTAGTTTTTTTGACTGTTTCCTTGGCTGTGCAGAAGCTCTTTATCCTGATAAAGTCCCATAAGTTCATTTTATCTTTTATTTCTCTTGCCTTTGGAGATGTGTCGTGAAAAAGGTTGCTCTGGCCGATGTCATAGAAGTTGTTGCCTATGTTCTCCTCTAGAATTTTGATGGATTCCTGTCTCACATTGAGGTCTTTCATCCATTTGGAGTTTATTTTTGTGTATGGTGTGAGAGAGTGGTCAAGTTTCATTCTTTTGCATGTAGCTGTCCAATTTTCCCAGCACCATTTATTGAAGAGACTGTCTTTTTTCCACCGGATGTTTTTTCCTGCTTTATCAAAGATTAGTTGCCCAAAGAGCCGAGGGTCCATTTCTGGGTTCTCTATTCTGTTCCATTGGTCGATGTGTCTGTTTTTGTGCCAGTACCATGCTGTCTTTGTGATCACAGCTTTGTAGTACAGCTCGAAATCCGGCATTGTGATGCCCCCAGCTTTGTTTTTCCTTTTCAACAGTTCCTTGGAGATTCGGGGCCTTTTCTGGTTCCATACAAATTTAAGGACTATTTGTTCCAGTTCTTTGAAAAATGTCCTCGGTATTTTGATCGGGATAGCATTGAAAGTGTAGATTGCTCTGGGTAGTATGGACATTTTAACTATGTTAATTCTTCCAATCCATGAGCATGGAATATTTTTCCATCTTTTTATGTCTTCCTCAATATCTTTCAAAAGTGATCTATAGTTTCTAGCATATAGGTCCTTTACGTCTCTGGTTAAGTTAATTCCAAGGTAACGCATGGTTTTTGGTGTTATTGTAAATGGGATGGATTCCCTAATTTCTCTTTCTTCAGTCTCGTTATTCGTGTATAGAAATGCAACTGATTTCTGGGCATTGATTTTGTATCCTGCCACCTTACTGAATTGTTCTATAACTTCTAATAGTTTGGGAGTGGATTCCTTTGGGTTTTCCATATAGAGTATCATGTCATCTGCAAAGAGAGACAGTTTGACTTCTTCTTTGCCGATTTGGATACCTTTGATCCCTTTTTGTCTTCTGATTGCTGTTGCAAGGACTTCTAGTACTATGTTGAATAATAGTGGCGAGAGTGGGCATCCTTGTCGTGTTCCTGATCTTAAGGGAAAGGCTTCCAGCTTTTCCCCATTGAGAATAATGCTTGCAGTAGGCTTTTCATAGATGGCTTTTATGAGATTGAGAAATGTACCCTCTATTCCTACACTCTGAAGGGTTTTAATCAGGAAAGGATGCTGTATTTTGTCAAATGCTTTTTCTGCATCAATTGAGAGGATCATATGGTTCTTGAGTCTTTTCTTGTTGATATGATGTATCACATTGATTGATTTGCGAGTGTTGAACCATGCTTGCATCCCAGGTATGAATCCCACTTGGTCATGATGGATAATCCTTTTAATGTACTGTTGGATTCTATTAGCAAGGATCTTGTTGAGGATTTTGGCATCCATATTCATTAGAGAAATCGGTCTGTAATTCTCCTTTTTGAGGGGGTCTTTGCCTGGTTTGGGGATCAAGGTAATATTAGCCTCATAGAATGAGTTTGGTAGCTTTCCTTCTGTTTCTATTTTTTGAAATAGCTTTAGGAGAATAGGTATTATTTCTTCTTTGAATGTTTGGTAGAATTCCCCAGGAAAACCGTCTGGGCCTGGAGTTTTATTATTTGGAAGGTTGTTTATCACTGACTCAATTTCTTCATAGTTAATTGGCCTATTTAAGAAATCTATTTCTTCCTGTTTCAGTCTTGGTAGTTTATAGGTTTCCAGGAAGGCCTCCATCTCTTCCAGATTGTTTAGTTTTTTGGCATATAGCTGTTGATAAAAGTTTCTAATAATCCTTGCAATTTCAATGGTGCTGGTCGTGACCTCTCCCTTTTCAGTCATAATTTTAATAATCTCAGTCCTTTCTCTTTGTTTTTGGACAAGTTTTGCCAGTGGTCTATCAATTTTATGGATTCTCTCAAAGAACCAGCTTCTAGTCCTGTTGATCTGCTCTACTGTGGTTCTGGTCTCTAATTCATTGATTTCTGCTCTAATCTTGGTCAACTCCTTCCTTGTCAGTGGGTTAGGCCTGTCCCTCTGTTGCTGTTCCAGTTTCTTGAGGTGAGAATATAGAAACTGCATTTTAGATTTTTCTATTCTTTTGAGTGAGGCTTGGATGGCTATGTATTTCCCCCTTAGGACTGCCTTTGCAGTATCCCATAGGTTTTGGACCGTTGTGTATTCATTCTCGTTGGTCTCCATAAATTGTTTAATTTGTTTTTTGATTTCCTGGTTTATCGAGTCATTCTTGAGCAGGATGGTTCTTAGCCTCCAAGTGTTTGAGTTTCTTCCAGGTTTTTCCTTGTGGTTGAGTTCCAATTTCAGAGCGTTGTGGTCTGAGAATATGCAGGGGATAATTTCAATCTTTTGGTATTGGCTGAGACCTGTTTTGTGTCCCAGAGCATGATCTATTCTTGAGAATGTTCCATGGGCATTTGAATAGAATGAGTATTCTTTGGTTCTGGGGTGTAGTGTTCTATATATATCTATGAGGTCCAACTCGTCGAGTATGGCATTCAAAGCCTTTGATTCTTTGCTTAGTTTTTGCCAGGGTGTTCTGTCTATTTCTGATAGTGGGGTGTTGAGGTCCCCTACTATTACTGTGTTCTTATCTATATGTCTCTTTATTTTGGTTAAGAGTTGGCTTGTGTATCTTGCTGCTCCCCTGTTGGGGGCATATATATTAATAATTGTCATATCCACTTGTTGAATACTTCCTTTAAGAATAATATAGTGCCCTTCTGTATCTCTCTCTATGGCCTCTAGTTTAAAATCCAGTCTATCTGATATGAGAATTGCTACTCCAGCTTTCTTTTGAGGTCCATTTGCGTGGAAGATGGTACTCCATCCCCTTACTCTAAGTCTGAATGCATCTTTGGGTTCAAAATGAGTCTCTTGTAGACAGCAAATGGATGGGTCATGTCTTTTTATCCAATCTGCAACCCTGTGGCGTTTTATGGGAGAGTTTAAGCCATTTAGATTGATAGAGATTATTGACAGATATGATTTTAATGATGCCATTTCTCTTTAAAGTCTTTGTATCGGTTGTGACTTGCTGCTCTGTATCACTCTTGGGGCCTTTTTACCTTTATAGAGCCCCCCTTAATATCTCCTGTAGGGCTGGTTTCGTGGTTACGAAATTGGTTAATGATTGGCGATTTTGGAACGTCTTTATTTCTCCATCAATTCTGAATGACAGCTTTGCTGGATAAAGGATCCTTGGCTGCATGTTTTTCTCTGAAAGAGCTTTAAAAATGCCCCCCCAAGCCTTTCTCTCATTCCAGGTCTCTGTAGACAGGTCTGACGTAATCCTGATACCTTTGCCTTGGTACGTGAGAAATTTCTTTGCCCTGGCCGCTTTCAATACTGTATCCTTGGATCTAATATTTGCGAATTGCACTATGACATGCCGTGGCGTAGGTTTGTCCTGGTTGAGCTTGGATGGGGTCCTCTCTGCCTCTTGGACACGAATGCTTGTTTCCCTTGCTAGATTAGGGAAGTTTTCAGCTACAATTTGTTCAAATATCTCTTCTAGACCTCTGTTTTTCTCCACCCCTTCAGGGATGCCGATGATTCTGACATTGGATCGTTTCATAGAGTCAGTAATCTCCCGTAATCTACATTCGTGGGCGTGGATTTTTTTAAGACCAGCTTCTATTTTCGTTTTTTCTTCTACTAACCCATCCTCCAATTCGCTAACGCGTTCCTCTGCCTCGGTGACCCTGGCCGTCAGAGCCTCTAGTTTTGACTGCATTTGGCTCATAGAATTTTTAATTTCTGTCAGATTCGCTCTCATTTCTGCCCTTAGGGATTCTATATTCTCAGCAACGCTTTCTCTGATGCTTTTTTCAAGTTTACTCATCATCTTGACCATTGTTGCTCTGAATTCCATTTCTGATAATTGGGATACATCCATATGTATTAATTCTGTGGCCGAGGCCAATTCTGTGGCAGAGGCCACAGACTCATTATCTTTTCTTTGCTGGGGGGGACTTCTCCTTCTCGTCATTCTGATGAAGAGAGATTGCAGGGTTGTCCAGAGCCCAAGTGTTGACTGGGACCCAGGCCGTGCGCCCTTGTTTTATAGAGATCTTAGGGATGTGGGCTTCTTCCTTAAAGAGTTTATTTATTTATTTGAGAGAGAGAGAGACAGTCAGCAAGAAAGGGAACCCAAGCAGAGGAGTGGGAGAGGAAGAAGCAGGTTCCCGGTGGAGAAGCCCGATGAAGGACTCCTTACGGAGCGTTGTGATCACACCCTAATCCGAAGACAGGTGCTTGGTGACTGCGCCACTCAGGCGCTCCGGGTTGTGGGCTTCTTGATTTTTCAGCCTGCCTTCTGGGGGAGGGGCCTGCCTGCAGGTACTCAGAAAACCCTGTTTGGGTAGAGTCTCTGTGTCCCTTGCGAGGGGGGATGGGGATGGGCACCCTGTGAGCCGGTATTTCCGGGCTTTTGTTCTCTGGCGGCTTTCCCTGGCGGTTTGCTATGCCTCTTCTGAGAGAGCAGCAGCGGCTGAAATTCAGCCTCTGTCTCAGAACAGAGGGATCGCGGATCGTTCTCCACTGATGTTCTGGCCACTTTAACTCTGTTTCTGTTGGTGCTGCTCAACCCTGCAGCATCCCGGGCTGTGCGCCCCACACCCGGCGTCCCAGCCCTCACTTCCAGGGCCGGCACGTCTCTGTCCTTTGTGTTTCCAACCCCGCCCGCCGCCAGCCGCCCCGCGCGGGCTCCCGGAGCTCCCCGTCTCAGTCTGGTGTCTCACGGGTGCTGACCGCGAGTCCGCCTGCTCCCCCGTGCAGGTGGCCCTCCAGCCGCCAGCCGCCCCGCGGACGCTCCCGGAGCTCCCGGTCTCAGCCTCGATCCAGTGAGCACACCGGAGCTCCGGAGCTCCGTGAGATGCTTGGTGGTGCACGCTCCCGGCTCACGGACTCAGTCTGCCGTTTCCAGAGTGCGGGTCCGCGGTCCGCCCGCTCCCCGGTGCAGGTGGCCCGCCAGCCGCCCTGCGCGCGCGCTCCTGGAGCTCGCGTTCTAAGTCTGTTGTCTCGCGGGTGCCGTCCGCGAGTCCGCCTGCTCCCCCGTGCAGGTGGCCCGCCAACCGCCAGCCGTCCCGCGTACGCTCCCGGAGCTCCCTTCTCAGCCTGCTGTCTCAAGCGTGCGGGTCCGCGGTCTGTCCGCTCCCCCTTGCAGGTGGCTACCGCTTCCCGGCGCCCTGACACGGCGGCTCCCTCCCCCTTCTGTTTAGCTTCCGATATCTGTGCGCGGTTTCACGGCTCCCCGCTTCGTACCTCGGTACTCAGCGCTGGAGATGTTCATTTGTAGAGATCCAGATGTATCTTCCTGCGTCTCAGGCTGATTCCCTGGATATTCCTGCTGATCTGGTACCTATCCAGCTCAACTCAGGGGACCGGCTGAAAAAGGTGTCCCCTACTCCTCCGCCATCTTAACCTCCCCCCCGAGATTTTCTGTTTTAAGCTATCTTGTTTAACAGTTTAAACAGATTGCCTAAGTTTTTCACTTAAAGAGAGAATGAATTTATCATAATGTTCTACTTCTCAGTTAAAAAGTTAAAGTACTTATGACCAATGCTATTACTAATAGAATCCTTTAATACTGAACAAATAAAATGAAAGACATCAAGTGAGAGCACATATCACAGGTTTATCATTAAAAATAAGCAAACTGTTCTATTCTTTGTGAATAGTGCTAAAAGCAGGTTATTATAGGCAGTACACTCCTGCTGAGAATATTTTTTCATATGATGAATAATGACAAAGATTATTCAGCCTCTATGCAAACAAAAAAAAAAGAAAACAAAGAGAGGGAGTTAAATTGGAAAGGGAAGATATTCAGGAGAAGAAAGAAAAGTCTTGTCAAAAACCTTAAGAAAAACTTTGTACAAACAGAAGTGATTAAAAAAAATAATAACAAGATAGTAGTAAAAGCAAAATGGAGACGACTTTTTAATAGTTTGGTGTTGCTAAGGCAGAGAAGCTCTTCTGCCATGTGATGGGAAACGGAACCACTCCAGAGTTCCATAACTGGCACAAGCAACCCATCAATTAAAAAAAGAAAAAGGGGTGGGGCACCTGGGTGGTGCAGTAGGTTGAGGATCCGACTCTTGGTTTGTTTCCACTCAGGTCACGATCTTGGGGTCGTGGGATCGAGCCCCCGTCAGACGCCATGTTCAGTGCTCAGCTGGAAATCTGCTGGAGATTCTCTCTCCCTCTCCTTGTCCCTCTCCCTCTGCCCCTCTCCCCTCTCATGCTCTCTCTCAAGTAAATTAATAAATCTTATTTTTAAAAAGAGGGAGAAAGAAGGAAAATGGCTTATGTAGTAAAAATAAACCAACATTGTAAGACACAAAGTTCTCTAACTCATCTCTTCCAATAACGTTGCTGCTGCCACGTTTGTTTTAAAATCGAGACATCCTTTTATAGGAGGAAGGGTTGACTTTCTTCCCTTCAGAAATATTAGACCAGGTAATAAAATACCTTTCAGTTTATAGTCTGCCACAAATATTTATTAAGTACTTATTTTGTATTGGACACTGTGGGAGGTCCCAGGGCCAGAAAGGCGAATATTTACCATCTATGGGAGAGAAAATTAAACTAATTGTGAGATCTACAATGACATTTTGGGGGGAAAGCCACAGCAGGAACTAAAGATAGAAAATACAGTTCACCAGGGACTAGTAGAGGGTGGGAAAGACTTCACAAAGGGGGTGGCATTTTAGCTCCTGAGTAGAATTTCACCGGGGGAGGAAAGGCCAAGAGGGAAAAAATAATGCAAATTAGGAACCGCCAGGACATTTTAAAGAATTTCTACAATATAGAATGGCTACAGATGGGTGAAGGGTTGTATGAGAGAGGGGATGATGAAAGCAGGCTGTGACCATCCCTCCACGACATTTTTGAGAATTTAGACTTTGTTTTATACACCATACAGATCTAACAGATACTTTTAAGTCAGAAAGTAAAACGAAACAGGGATCTTTGTTGTGGTTGCTGTGTGCATTTATTTTTTGTCTTGTTTTTATTTTGCTTTTAGCTAAATTATTCCCAAATTAGTACCAGGCCCATAGGTACAAGCACATTGCTCAATAAATTCTTTTTAGAATGAATTTGGAGAAGAGAAGTTAAAAGACATAACAAGATCTGGTTTTCTTAATTAATTATAATGGAAGCATGGGTTTGCATTCCAATTGTTTTCTCTAACTTTTGTTTTTTGATTCCATTAAGAGAAATCCTAACTTGGAGCACCTGGATGGCTTAGTCAGTTAAGTGTCCCACTCTTGGTTTTGGCTCAGGTCATGATCTCAAGGTCACAGGATCAAGGTTGGTCTCTGAACTCAGCTCAGAGTCTGCTTGGGATTCTCTCCCTTCCTTTCCCTCTGCCCCTTCCCCCACTCACGTGCACAGGCTCTGTCTCCCCTAAACCAATCAATCAATCAATCTTTTTTAAAAATTTAAAAATAAAAGAAATCCTAACCTAAAAGAAAAAAATCTAATGTACCAGTAACTACTTAAAAGTAATAATGTAAACACTTTAAGGAATTCATGGAATAGTAACAAGGTTCACAAAAAATAAAAATCAAAGGAAAACTATAGTTATTAATAAAGTATCAAATATCAAATAATATTAATTTCTGGTTGAATAATCTGTGAAAATGTGTGTGTGTTACCATTTTCAGAGAAAGAGGATGATTTATATATTTTTTTAAAACATACATTTTTCTGTGATTGCTGTTCTCACATCTGAACTGGAAGCTTTATTTTTCAAATTCTGTGCCAATGTAAAAACATAATCAAGCTGAGGATGACGTTGTTCTAAGTCAGCCTTTGTGATCTGTTAAGAAAAAATGATTATTAAGATAGGTTAATAAGCCTTACCCTAAGAGTACTACTAACAAAAGCAAAACCAGTGTGCTGACACCAAAATTGTTGTTTTCCTCTTATACAGGAGAGTGAGGCATCAGCTATATAGCAGAAAAGAACAAGGTTTGAATTCAAAGGTCCTGGGTTCAAATCTCAGCTCTGCCACTTATCATGTGGGTCACCTGACAAGGCACTTCAGTCTCCCCTGTGTTTTTGTCTTCATGAAAAGAAATAATAGAAAACTTACAGCTCGGCCATATCAAGTCTGAGGAGATTCGATGAAGAAAATCCCTATGAGAAAATGGTCTAAAAACCTTAGAGTGACTTCTGATAACACCTTGTGTGTCTGCCCTACATGAGATATAAACACAAACTAATGTCACCTACAGGGATGGGGGTAAGGCATTCAAAAGATGCTATTGGAATAACATATAATAATTAAGTAATTATTTAACAAATTAAATAATCTCAGACATGAAAAACACTGCTCTAAAGAGTTCATCTCAGTACTAATAAATAGGGGCAAAAAGTTTAAAAAATCAGGAATACAGTGTGTTTTAAGCATAGAACTAACAAACAGTTGTAACGATTAGAAAACACAATTTCCAATAAGTACGTACAAACAGGATGGCAAAGATTCTCTCCCAGCTCTTCCTCTTTATAAATTCACTAATTTTGCAGATTTCAATTAGCCCTAAAGTGTCAAATATTATTTCTAAATGGATTATTCACAACTTCTAATCCTGAATCCCAGAGAGACATTTCAATGAAGGCTGATTATTTCCTTCTAAATGGCCCAAGAACCTCTCAACACATCTGAAACTAAATCACTCAAACCCTCATCCACAGCCCATTTCTTCTATTCCTTATTTCCACTAATTGCAATAGCATCATGTTAGCCACTCAGAAAGGGCTCCTTTGCTTGCTTTAAGCATCTCTTGCCTCCAATTTATCTTAAGCAACTAAAAAGCAACCCAGCCTTCTCATCAACGCAGAGCACTGCTACCATCAGTCCACAGCCACCATGAAAAAAGGAAAAGAAAAGGGGGAAAAGATGCTTGCCAACTGCTTACAGACTGAAAGCCCAATGGGCCTACGCTTAAAACACAGTCAACGAGCTCCTTCCCAAAGTGAACTTGAACCTGTCTTTGCTATCTTACTTCCCACTACACGTCTTTATTGCACAAATGTTCACCCAACATCCTTCATGCTCCCCTGCCTCATGTCTTTATTCACTCTGTTCCCTATGTCAGGAATGCCATTTACTTTATCTCCAGAGGTCAAAATCCCACAGAGTCTGCCTTCATCACTGTGAACTAAGCTCCTTCCTCACCCTGGCTCCCCGAACAGGGGGCTTGGACCTCTCCCACGGCTTCTCTAAGATTCTGTTTTGCTGCAGCAACTTGTTTACCTACGTGAATTCAGTGCTTCCACCACACTTTGGGCATATTTGTAATCTGGGGATAAAATTAATACCTACTTCAAAAGACTGTTAAAAAAAAGTGAATGAGATATAACATGTAAAATACTTAGAAAACTACCCAGCACGCACTAAGCACCCAATAAAAGCTAGCAGTAGCTACTGTTATTATTTTATGGTATATTCCCAATTTCTATCTGGTATGTTCTCTTCAGTATCCCTTTGCAACACATAGCCTAGAACCCAGTACACAATGAACGCTGAACATTTAGTGTAGGTGGTCTATGTATAGTGACAAAATTCTAATCAGGAGATTCTCACTTCTAAAGTCAGCAGTTAAATAAGCTCATTATGAAATAGTTGAAAAGGTGCGTTAAATCTCACACGAATTTACTTTTGTATTGATGTGCCTCACTGGATGGTATCAGTTTTAGAGTGTAAAATACACTGAGTCTCTAACTTCACGTTGGTAAACCTCATCTCACAAACACACTGGAAAGGCTTTACTCTTGGGAGCCAGCCAAACATAGCATGGCGGTTTGACAGAGAGTTCTTTCAAAGCTCATTCTCCCAGAGTTTAGGACAAACAAGGGAGATCCAAACAGATCTTGTCTGTTTCTGTGTTGTGGTACTTCCCTGACAAGTCTTTACACAATGTACTTACTTTCATTCGGGAAACTGTCTTATTGATCTCTTCTATATCCCCAACAGTGACAATGTTGGACCTCAACATCTGGTCGATCAGGACCAGCCAGTCAGCTAGCTCTGTGATCGTTTTGTCCAGATCAGCAGGAACTGAAATTTCCGAAGTACGAGGAGACAGAACAGGAATGTCTGACGCAGAGGATACTAGCACCACCTTTTGGACACCAGGATGAGCTGAAATTTAAAAACAGGGCAAAGTATGAATACAGCAACAGATGTTCTGATTGTTGTGGCCTAGTGGTGATGTGTGTGTGTATATATATTTACATAAAATTTAGTTTAACTAAAAAAGAAAAAATTGTAGGAAGTTTTTATTTTTTTCATACTAAAATGACAATAGCATTTCCTGTCCTATCTGCATGTCTGATGTAGCCATAAAGCCAATTAAATCGTCCCACAACATTGTGGGGCCACAAAAACTCAGACGTCACTGACACCAAAAGAGAAAATAAAAAATAAATCAACCATAGGAAAATTAGGACCGTGATTTTATTTTGTCAAGATGTTTGCCTTAAAGTCAATTAATTCTAATTTTCTATTCTTTCCCAATTAACTTTATAATAGGAGCATGAGATACTCTTAGTAAAATTGAAAGAGGGCTTCAACTACTTCCATTTGACCTCAAACTTTCTGATTAAGTTCTTCTTTCAAGTGTATCTCTGAACTCAGGCAAAAGACCCTGAGGGCAAAGCATCCCCTGATGGGAGTGAAGCCACGCTACCCCGTCAAGCAATGAGCACTGTCCAGAGTCAGCAAGTCCCCCTGTGCTTGACTCCGGTACGATGACTGACTTGACCTGCACTGCCCACCTGCAGGTACACACCGACCTTTGTCCCACATTTTCCTTACATAAACCTGGAAGGATTTTTCGGCACTTTGGGGATAGTCTTTGAGACACCAGTCGGCTGTCTTCCCGATGCTGGCCTCACTGAAATAAATCCCTTTCTTCTTTCACTACCACTGGTTTCTCTGCCTTTGGATTTTTTTTTTTTTTAAATTTTATTTTATTATATTGTGTTAATCACCATACAGTATCTGCCTTTGGATTTTGCCAGCGGCCAGTGGCCGAACCCAGTCTCTTTGGGACCCTAGGTGCCAGGGGCTCCTGCACCTCTGCGCCCCAGCTACAAAACCACTGTGAATACTTCTGTTATAATCTACGTATATATTCACTAAGTTTTAGTTAATTCTTATCCTGCAGCTGGCTAATACTTAAATTGCTCCTGAAATTTTACTTAAAAAGGAATGTGCAAGGACTACCTTCTTATGTATCATATTTTGCACATTTTTGATTACCACCTTAGTATAAATCTCCCAAAGTAGAATTCCTCGATCAGAAAATCAAGAAGTTTAATGTATCTCATACTTACTGACAAACTGTTTTCCTTAAAAGTTGGAAATCTGGACTTCCAGCAGCAATGTATGAAACTGAGGAAATTCCTACATCCACACCAACAATATTCTATTTCAGTGGATAGACACATCCTTCACCACTGTCTTCATTTATTGCTTTTTTGATTGTCAATGAACACAAATTTTTTTATGTTTATTAACCAAATATGGTATAATTTACAACTGTGTTCTTTATCTTCTTATTAGTTGGAATGAACTCTTTTTACAGGAGAGATGAACCTTTGCCATATTGTAGAAAACAATGTTTCTACTTTGGGATTTAATTTTTGTTTCTTTTTAACATACAGATGTTAACAAACCTGTAGTGATCAAACCCATAAATTTGTCTTGGGGGATTGTCTTCCTAGAACTTTTAAAGTTAGACTCTTGTCTTTTCCAAACATTTGATAAATATTTTTTTTTCTATTTTTTGTTTGTCTATTTTTGTCTTGTTTTAAGAATGGGAGGTGGTTGGTTTTTTTCTTTAGTTTTGATATAAGAGAGAGTTGAATGAATCATTAGATCCATCTGGAATTCACTTTAGCATACGATATATTAAGTGAGGCTCAAATAATTTTCTAGAAAATATAGTCAATCTATAAATTAAGCACAATTCTAATAAAAATCCCAGCAAGTCTGTGCATAACTTGACAAAATCATATATTCAAAATCTGATTTTCAAATCAAGATAGAAAAGGGCCGCAAACAGTCAAAACCGAGGGTTATGCCCTATCTGATATTTAGTTGTATCACTTAGCTAATAATGAATGATTAACTCAGTGTTTTATGGACCCAGACATGCAGAGACCACTGGAAGAGAAGAGCCACAGAGCAGAGGTGGCAGAGAAACCTGACCTTGGCACAGACTGCATTAAAGATCAATGAGGAGGAATTTACCGGCCAATAAATGATACTGGCAAGAGTGGACACCCACGGCTGGAGCGGGGAGATGATGAGACAGAATTTGACCTCACACGGACCCTGGGAAAATTAATTCTTGGTGGATTAAGGACCTGAATATGAAAACCAAAATTGTACAGCTGTTCGTTGAAAATATAAAAAAAAGAATCTTTATGACTTCAGAGTACTAAAAATGTTCTAAAAACACGCCAAAAGGGGAAGCTATTAATAGACCATTAATGTTTAAGAATTCTGAAAATAG
Organism: Ailuropoda melanoleuca; assembly: GCF_002007445.2. Classification (NCBI taxonomy): domain Eukaryota; kingdom Metazoa; phylum Chordata; class Mammalia; order Carnivora; family Ursidae; genus Ailuropoda; species Ailuropoda melanoleuca. Next base: position 89,310,702 of record NC_048227.1, on the reverse strand, counting down.
CACCATTAATAAAGATGTTAGAAGCCATAGACTAAGGGAGAAGGTATTTGCAATGCACACTCTAAAGAAGGAATGTGTAACCAAAATAATTTTGTAAGCTCCAAAAATATCAACAGACAATCCACGAAAGAGGAAGAAGAAAGAAATAAACATGAAAAAAAGACTCAGTCACACAGGCATCTGGGGAAATGCAAATTGAAATAAAATGCCCTATCTCTCTCTATAGGTCACAGGTTCACAAAATAGCCTCTAGGGAGCTCTGGGTACCCAGAAACCCTTCCAAGGGCTGCGGATACCCAAATTATGATTATCATAATAAGTGATTTGCCTTTTCACACTCATTCTTTCCCAAGTGTAGAGTCTTTTTCTAATCTTTTTTTTATTATTTAAATTCAATTAATTAACATATAGTGTTTATTAGTTTCAGAGGCAGAGTTCGGTGATTCATCAGTATCATATAATACCCACTGCTCATTACATCACATGCCCTCCTTAAAGTCCATCACCCGGTTACCCTATCCCCCCACCCACTTTCCCTCCAGCAACTCTGTTTGTTTCCAATGATTAAGAGTCTCTTATAGTTTGTCTCCCTCTCTGATTTCATCTTGTTTTATTTTTCCCTCCCTTCCCCTATGATCCTCTATTTTGTTTCTTAAATTCCACATATGAGTGAGATCATATGATAATTGTCTTTCTCTGATTGGCTTATTTTGCTTAGTATAATACCCTCTAGTTCCATCCACATCATTGCAAATGGCAAGATTTTTTTTTTTTTTGATGGCTGAGTAGTAGTATTTCACTTTATATGTATACCACATCTTCTTTACCCATTCATCTGTTGATGGACATCTGGGCTCTTTCCATAGTTTGGCTATTGTGGACACTGCTGCTATAAACATTGGGATGTAGGTGCCGCTTTGGATCACTCCATTTGTATCTTTGGAGTAGTGCAATTGATGGGTCATAAGGCAGCTCTATTTTCAACTTTTTGAGGAACCTCCATACTGTTTTCCAGAGCAGCTGCACCAGCTGGCATTCCCACCAACAGTATAAGAAGGTTCCCCTTCCTCCGTATCCTCACCAACATCTGTTGTTTCCTGACTTGTTAATTTTAGCCATTCTGACCGGTGTGAGGTGGTATCTCATTGTGGTTTTGAGCAGTTGTTTACTCAAGGCTACATGACATGTGATATCATAACAGACCAAATGCAGACGTGGATATGAGAATCCAGGTGTCCTCTAATTTGCTAGATACTAAAAGATCTTCAAAAATGTAAAGCAATGACACTTTTCTAATTAAATTTGTTTTTGTCTTAGAAACACTAGTTTCTAACATTTATAAAAATATATTATTTATACTAACATATAATAATAATTGGATTCATTAGTGCTATTTTTTAAACGATTTTATTTATTTATTTGACAGAGAGAGCAAAAGAGCACAAGCAGCGGGAGCTCATGCAGAGCAGAGAGAGAGGGAGAAGGAGACTTCCTCACGAGCAGTGAGCCTGACACAGGGCTCGATCCCAGGACCCCGGGATCATGACCTGAGCTGAAGGCAGATGCTTAACCGACTAAGCCACCCAGGTACCCCTCATTATTGCTATTTTAAACAAATTAATAAATAATTCTTCAAATTTCTGTTTTATTATATTTATAAACATAACTCACACAATGAAAGCTCTTTGAGGGGCTTCAATAACTTTTTTAAAGTGTAAAGGGGTCCTGAGAACACAATGTTGAAGTGCTGATAACATGGAGAATAACGAGAGCCCTCACAGGGCTGGTGGAAGCATGAACTGAAATAGAAGTTCCCCCCATTTTGTGACCCAACAACTCCACCACTAGATACCCTAGGGAACACCTCACATACCATTCTGCCCCATCCTCACTGTCACTTTCTTTGTTTCAAAAAAGTCAAAACAACCGAAATATTCATTCATTGTTTCAAATCATCAAATACCTAGTTGGGGCGTACTGTGTACGAGCACTGTTCTAGATGCTTCAGGTATGGGAGTGGGCAAGACCAAGGCCCGCTCTCATGGAACCTGCATTCTGGTGGGGTAGATGGGCAGAGGACATGAGGTAAAACCAATACAAGAAGATGGAGAGAGGCAGGATGTGTTTGAGATATAATGGGCAGGGTCAGGAAAGGCGTAGCTGAGGTGACAGTTGAGGAGAGAACTGGTTGAAGGGAGTGTGGGAAACATGCAGATATCTGAAAGAAGGACATGCGAAGAAGAAGGAAAGAAGAAACAGCAAGCACAGAGGCCATAAATGGAAGTGTTCTCAGCATGTTAGAAATAGCAAGTAGACCAGTGTGTCTGAAGTAGAATAAACAAAGGGAAAAGTGATAAGAAACGAGATTAGAGGGACAGACAGCAGGCAGATCACGCACCGTCGTCTGGACCACAGTGAGACTTCAGCGCTCAGTATGGATGATGAAAGAGACAAGATTGTGGTGAGCCAGAAGGGACACAATAAAACATATGTTTATAAAGCGTGACTTAGCTGCTATCAGAATAGATTATGGAAGAGTGGAAAGGCAAGAACAGAATCAGGACAGTGAGAAAGGAGACTATTCCAGTAACACAGATGAAAGATGAGGGTGTTCAAGTCCATGGAAGTAGCTGGGATGAGACACGGGACTGACAACTTGCTGATCCATTTGACGGGAAATCCAGGGAAGAGTCAAGGGTGACTTCAAGTGTCCTGGCCTAAGAACTGGCTGAACCCTCCACAGTTAAAAAGTGGCTAAATCCACGGGACTGGTGAGCGCACCAGCAAAGCCAGTTCCGAGGACTGCCATGGATCTGTGCGTGGTGCCCTACACATCAGTGAAAATGCACAGACCAGAGCTGCGTGCATCAAAATGGATGCCAGCGAGAATGGCCCAGTAGAGAGGAGAGAAAGAGGGGAAGCAAAAAGCCAAGAGAAGATGGGATCCAAAGCACAAGGGGAGGAGATGATCTTAGAGAGAGATGACTCTTCCATGGGATAGGAAGAGAGCATGCACAGTTTGTGAGGACAGATGTAGTAGGTAAACCTACTTATAGGGATTCTCCGATGGGAAAAAGGAAGATCTCATTGACAAAAGGTATTTTGTCTTTTAAAATGAGAAGAGATCATTAGTTGAGAGATGGGTAGCCAGGGGCACTCAGAGCAAAGTACAGTAGGATTGCCTATCAGTGCTGAGCACCTGTTTGACAAGGGTCAGCAAGAAGTTGGCCTGGATAAACCTCAAAAACACGAGGCCAAGTGAAAGAAACACTGGACGAGAAATACCCCAGAACAGGTGATCCGCGGAGAGAGAGCACAGACCGGTGGTTGCCACGCGTGGGGGTGGAGCAGAATGGGAAGACACTGCTAAGCGAGCAGGAGGTTTTATTTGGAGTGATGGAAATACTGTGGACCTAGATGGAGGGGGACTTGCACAATTCTGCAAATGCGCTAAATGCCACTGGACGGTTCACTTTAAAATGGTTAATTTTTTTTTGACATAATAAAAAGAAAAAGAAATTGAATTAGAACTCTGTGTAGGAGGAGAGGGACACACTGAAATAAGTTGCAGGTCCATACCTGTGCCAGGGACGAGTATCTTACTGAGAATGAACTACCCACCTACTGGAAGGCGTAGTGCCACTTTACTTCTAAATGTGTATTAAAATTTTGTGTATTAAAATGTTCTCTGTTCCTTTGTCATAATGATGTTTCAAAAGGTAAAATAACCTATTGCTCTTTCATAAAATGCATCAAGTCTGTTCCCTGTAGGTATAGAGTTGAGCTTGTGTTCCCAAGGCAGCAGTACCCAAATGTTCATTCAAGTGTTTTGAATATAATCAACAGACCAATCAGGCCCCAGGTATTTTGGGGGCAAGGTACTGGGAAATACAAGTAAAACAGATTACAAACTTGGCTCTCACCAAGATTGCCATCTCAAAAAAGTTTAAAAAAAAATCTGTCACTCATTACTTTTTCAGAATCCTAAAGAGAAACAGGAGGAGGAGGAGGGAGAAACAAGGAAAAGGTGGAAGGGGAGGGAAGAGGAGGGGAGGAGGGCGGGTGAAGGAAGGGGAGGAGTGAAGCAGAGTTGAGGAATAAGAAGGAAAGGAAGGAGGGAAGAGAGGGTGGAGGAACAGGAGAGGGGAGAGGAAGAGGAGGAAGGGGAGAATCAGCAGCAGCACCACAGCCAGCACAGAGGAAGGGGAAAGTTAGGGTTCATCATACTTGGGGGTTCACCTGGTGACTCAACAGAGGAAGAGCAGGGCAAGGAGGTTTCGAGAGCCTGCGAGGCAGCGATGAGCAGTGACCACAGTGGCTACTGGGTAGTAGCCTCCCCTCTACTCCAGACAAGGAGAGAGAAGGAAATGAAAGAGTGAGAAAACTCTTCTTTCTCCAAATCTTAGTGATCAGCATTTGTCAATAAAGACCTTCCCTGGGACAGAGAACTCTTCTTAATCCCCATCTCCTACCTGATTCCAAGGACATCCGTCCAAACATTTTGTTTGCAGTCGTGATCCGCGTCTAATTAACACAACCCCAGAACACGCTAACGTAGCAGGTTATAGCTGATGTCCTGAAAAACTGCCTGTCCCCAGAAGACCAGTTCTCTATTCCCCCACTTTGCATCCCCCTTGCCTTCAGCAGCCTCTGTGCAGGAGGCCCAGATCCCTCTCCAGGCCCAGGAAAGGTGAGAAGTCTCAGCTACCATGAGAAGGAACACCTTGCACACACTGGGCAGTGAAATGTGTCTTGTGTTAAAAAAAAAAAAAAAAA
>NC_048227.1:89272341-89305826 GCF_002007445.2 Ailuropoda melanoleuca | reverse complement strand
ACTAACATAATATAATAAAAAAATATTTAAAAAATAAATAAATAAAAAATTTTAAAAAACAGGAAAAAAAATGAAATCTAGGAAAGGAACATAAAGGCCAAAAAAAATAATAAAAAAATTTAAAAAAAAACAAAACACACATTCTTTTTAAATAATTGAAATCACAATTGCGTTGTGATTTTAAATAAAATTTTCTGACGTATTATACTTATCATCATAAAATCTTTTTGTGAAGAAGTAAACAGTATCTTACCAGCAATTCTTGTCTGAGACACAGAACAAGGTTCCTGGATACGTTCCTTCAATGTGCTAGGCACTTCTCTGCATATCTACAGCATCAGGCCAAACAAAGAGAATACTATATAAATAAAGAGGATTATATTTTTGAAAGAGGAAGTGTTATTCTAAGGGATAGTTCTGCTGCTTTTCTTCCCCCTCAACGCCTGAGCTTCTGTCTCCGCCTTCATATCCACTGCAGTCTTCCCACAGCCCTCCCTCCACCAACACTACTGTGAAGAGTGCCAGCCAGTCCTTAGCTGTCCTAGCCCTTTGGGACACTGAATGCCCTCCCTCCCTCTCCCCAGGATACTGTTCATATTCTGCAATCCTGACTTTATGCCTCCCTCTCTGATTGATCTTCACCAGCTCATTCTCCTCTGCCCATCCATCAAATGCTGACATTCTACAGGGTAGGTTTTTTGGTCTTCTTACCCTTGACCCTGGCTTCTTTCCCCGAGAGCTGGTTTCTAATGGTTTCATTTATCATATGGAGTCTAAAGAGGCTGAAGGCTCCAAAAAATATATCTCTAGTTCAGCTCATTTTGTCAACCTGATATTCAGACATGTCCAAATCTGAATTCATCATCTGTTTCCCTGACACCCCCTTCACAAGGTGTCTAATGACTCTAACTGATCTTTTCAGATCAGTTTTCCTGATCTGGATAGTGGCCTTGGCCCAGAGGAGTTGCTCGATATCCTGATGTCCTAAGGCCATCCATCTTTAGGCTCACTCCATCCATCTCTACTGTGCAGCTACAGTGACCTTTCAAAATGTAACTTTCTTCTGCTTAAAACCCATCAGTACCTGCCCACTGCTCTCAAGGTGGTGAACCGTTCTCAAGATGGAGCTCAAGTTCCTTGTGATGCACAGGGAGGCCATTAGGATCTGGTCTCTGCAAGCATCTCTCATCCTTCTACTTCACATTGACCTATTTCCGGGACCCAAACGCACTGCACTCGCTCTCTGTCTCCTCTAGACCCTTTCACTTGCTGCTGCTTCTCCCTGCAATACCCCTTCCCCCATCTTCACCTGACACATACTTATTCATTCTTTATAAATTCACATGGATATGATCTCCTGCACAGAATCTTCCATGATTACCTCCCAAACCCAGGTAAGTGCTCTACTTTATGTCCCTGTGGATACCTCTATGTTATACTTGCTTGGTTACTTGTCTCACCCACAGTAAACTCTTTGGGTTAGGAGCAGTGCCATACTCTTTGCTGGATTCCTAGTTCTTAAAATCGTGCCTGGCATAAAGCAAGAGTCCAGTCCAAAACTACTGAATGAATAAATGCATGCATGAATGAAATACCCCAGGTTAGTATTTCCCAAAGTGCGTTTATCGAAATTCTCCGTACGATAAGCACTATCTGATACTGGACACTTATAATTCACCTAGGCAGAGTTAAATTTACATGAAATTGTATGATAAAGGAAGTTTCGGCTTTCTCTAACACACTGCTCCCAAATTAGCCAGGGTACCTTATTCTACCCAATCTCTACTGACATCCTTCAGGTTAAAAAGAGATGTGTGCTCTGACTGGATATACACAAGCTGAGTCTGGCACGTTTGACACAGGGCCAACATGTCTGGCCAGGAGCACAAGGGAGAGAGAAGAGAAGATGAAGTCAGGGAGAAAACAGGAAGCCAGAACATCAGGGGCCTAATAAGTCACATTAAGGACTTCAGCCTTTCCTCCGGTGAGACGGAAGACCATTAGTGGGCTTTGCTCAGAGAAGTTACTCGATCTGAATTACGTTTTAACAAATACTTTGACTGCTTTGACAAAGAGCAAAGGAGGAAGCAGGGACACCAGTGAGGAGGTCATGGTAGTAATCAAGACAAGAGATGATGGTGGCTTAGAAACAAGTTAGTGGCAAAGGGGTTAGTGAAAAGCAGTTAAACTTGGGAAATTCTACAAACCTAAAAAAAAGCTGAAAGAAATGTACAGGGAATACCCAATGTGCCACCAACTTTGACAATTGTTAGAATTTTGCTATATTTGCTTTATCGTGTATCTAACCATCTAGCCATCCATCAAACCACCCATCAAATAGATATGTAGTCTAAGGAGAAGCTGATGATGACTCCAAGCTTTGGAGTTTTTTAAAAGTGAGATATAATTCACCTAAGATTGACTCCAAAGGTTTTGGCCAAACAATAATGAGTAATTACCAGTAACTGAGGTGCGAGAAGTGCAGTGAAGCACAGGGAAGAGGTGGAGATCAGGAGCTCGATTTTTGTATGTTTGAGATGCCTATTACACAGCCAAGTAGACATGCTTAAGAGGCCACTGTACATGCAAGTCTAGGGTATGGAGAGAGGTCAAGGCCAGAGATACACATGTGTGAGTCATCAGTAACAGTGACTCATCAAGGCAGTAACGAATCCACATCATTAGATACAGGATGATGGCTATCATTTCAAGGGGATCGAGAAGGGAAAAATGACTGATAAGGGATCTACCCAAAACAGGGACAGAGACATAACCAGTCTCAGACAGACCTCACACTCTGATATGGTATGTTCCAGGGCAAAAGAAATAGAAATCTACGACTTTATCTGCTCTTAACTGTTTTAACTGCAAAAAAAGTAATGGCATGAGGGAAAGGACCTTGTCTTAGTCACATTTGTAGCACGTGCTATTACACTCCACCTGGAACCTAGCAAATATGTGAATAAATGAATAAATCATTAAAAATAAATAAATAAAATAATTAAATGAATAAAATCATTAAAAATAAACCTACATATGTGAGAAGTCATGTGCAACATCAGAGTATTATTTTAATGCTCTTAATTTACAATTTTATAATTTTATATGGCATTTTATTCCATAAATTGAATATATATTCATTATTTAATGTAGTATTATCACATATAAATCCCCAAACCAAAATATCCCATGTAAAATAAAAAGTATTTTCTGAGGATATAGGTTTCTGTTCATGACAGTTGGAAAAAATAGTAATTACAAACATTAGTAAGCATTAGTGAAATGTGCCCAAATTTGGGTACACTTGAAAACAAGAGTTAACATGTTCTCACTGCTTTGACAACAAAATCAATAACCATGAGAAAGTCATCACAGTAATTCTTAATGCACACCTTATTCCATGTTGAATTTACACTTCTTAAGCTTTCTGAAATTTTTTCTCTTTCATGTAAACTCAGACTTTTATCTGAAAGCATTTCCAATTCAGTTCTGTTCAGCCATTTGAGTTTTTCAGCTTGTACGTCCATCTCCTGGGTTAAGTCCTAAAAGAGTCAGAATACAGTTGCAGTGAGAAGGTTGTCATACTGGGAAAAGTTCAAGAGCTTATCAGAAATCTCTTTGGGAAATATTTTTATGAATGTGGACTTCTAATGTCTTTAACTTTTCTTGGAAAATAAACTTATAAGAAGCCTGAAATTATGTTAACAAACTGAAACTGATATGGGAACGACTTTTAGCACACATTTGTATGAACTTGAACTCCGGTCCCTCCTTTGACCCCCATCTCTTGACAGGGTCATATTATATCATATTTACATTGATACTTTAACATACTGTTCTTAGATAATGAAAATAATGTCTATTCTAATCAAAAGCAAAAAAAAAGAAGAAGCAGCAGCAGCAGCAACAGGAACACTTTCTACAGCCATTTCTACCTTCTCTCTACCTACCCTCATATACTGTCCCACTCTTTGTGACCATCCCCAAATTGTTTACAAAATGGGATGTTCCAAGAAAACTATTGAAATTTTTAGATAAAACAGGAAGAAGTTTGTTAGATATCCGTCACATTTTGAAAAGAAAACTTACTAACTGTTTGCCACACATTTTTCATCATTATTAAATGTTTCTTTCCCAAAATGCCTCTATCGTACTCCTTAAAATCTTTTATCATATTAGTGGGTATCCTTTTAGGCATACTTTGATGAATGTGCATACATATATAATATATAACTTATAGATATAAAAACATATGGCTATTTGGATATGTTTACATATATTCATCATTACATATTTTCATATATTATATACATATACAACTATAGATAATTCTTGTTGCTTGTGGATCAACAAAGGAAATTTGATTAGTAAAAGCATGATGTTAAGCCTGAAGCTGAGATGAGATCCTCTCAAGTCGCTTAGAGTTTTCTTGTAAAACTCAATTTTATACTTGGAATCAGTAATTATCTTCTAAATCTAAAAGCAAAGAACTATACTTCACAGTACTACTACATTCCAAAATGATGAAGTCTGTTTAAAATATCCTAAAAATCTTCAGTCTAATACTTGAGACCACATGATTTACCACTTTTCTATGAGTGAAACCTTACCTCTGCAAGAATAAAATTATAGTTGCTCTTAAAAAAAAAAAATTCCTCTTGAAAGTTCACCACATTTACCACAGAGTACAAAGTTTCTTCCCCTTTTCTTCTTCAGTCATGCAATATCTTATTTTTAGTGTAAATGTTCATGCACCAAAAAGCATTGGCAAATACAGAGACAAATAAACCACTTACTGTTAATTCTTGCAGGTTTTCTTCCAGCTCACTGGTTGATGTCTTTTGCAAAGCGTTCTCAGCTTTCGTTAACCAACAAATAATGTCATCTAGTCTTTTTCTATATTCCATCACCTGCTTACTTTCTCCTTTTAGCCTAAAAGAATATATTATTGAAAAACATTGACAAAAATTATCCAATTAGGCAGAACATCATATACTTGCTTTGGATATCCTAACTAAATACACCACACACACACAAATTCCTAATGATTATTTTAATATCTATTTTTAAATGAGTGTGAATACTAATATATACATTCTGCAATATCAAAGATTTTTTTGATAGTATGAGAAAATTCTTCCTTCATTAAATTCAAAAACACTGAAACTATATACATAATCCCTCATCATGAAAAATTTTGCAGAAATTTAATACAACAGATTATTTTAAAGCTAGAGACCACTGTACAACATAATGGAAGTTAAAAAAAAAAAAGAAAAACGTCTTTATCTCAAGAAAATAAGGAAAAACACATAATTCTCTTTGAGTAGTGGATGGAGATAAAAAGTCATCATTATATGACATATTATTCACATTAGGTGGCAACTATTACTCTATTCATAGAAAAGAAAAAATAAGAGCAAGGCAAGATACTGAGAATGGAAAATTTTTACAAGTATTAGGAAAGACTAAGAAAAAATGAAAATTTGGTTAGCTCGTTAAAATAAGTATTATATTTGAATATAGCACCAAGTTATAAAAAGAGATCTAGAAAAAAAACAAAGCAAAAGTTTCAAAGGATGTAAGGAAACAAATAGTCATATGAATATAAAAAAGGAACTGCCTTAATTAGATCTTTTAAATGTTGTAAGAATAACATTTATAAGTATATAAACCATCTGTCAGAAGATGAGAATGTGACTAGAACTCATATTGTGAACAAGATTATGTATTTTTCAGAGAGGGTTTGAAAGCTATTTACAGCTTGGTGGTGGTATCATTATTTTTATAGTTGTGGTTATTAGCTGCTAGTTTAAAAATTGAATGTAATTTTTTAATGAATTGCATTGTGTCATCCTGAATAAAAATTTACATTTTTTATGACTATGACTTTTTAATCACAAGGAACCTAACATATGATGCAGTATATAAATAGAATCAGATGCTAAAGAAATATTTGTGTATTTAACAGAGAGTAATACTTGAGGGAGAGTATTTTAATGTTAAAAATGAATGAAAATCACTACAAAATCACCAAGTTTACATTTTTAAGTATCCACCAGAAGAGAACACTGCTTCAAGATTAAAATCAAGCAAGCAAGCAAGCAATGGTACTACTTGTTAAAAACTGACAATACCAAGACAGGTAATTTACCCTCTATCTCGACGACTCATTAACTTAAGTAACAACTTTGTAAGCACCCAAATACTATTATAAACCTTGTATTATTTTTTAAAAAGCTGGAACTTATATTTCCAATGTTGCATAATCATGACTAACAATATTTTCAAAATATATCTATGAAGGAAACTAACATCAAAGTAATTTCAAGAAGACATATTTGAGTCACACAAAATTTTCATCCGCAAACTTAGCTAAATATAATCCACATTTTAAATGTTATCACTAAGAGTAAAAACAAGTTATAAATATATGTTCAAACAGGAGATAACAATTGCTCATTAAGGAATAACGGCGTAAGTTGATGAACTGTGCAAATATTTAACCACAGGCACTCAGTATAAAAACAAATTAAACTGTGTGCTATTCCTCAATGACTCTGATAACAGTACACATACAAGCTCTTAAAATTGCAAGGTGGCCCCAATTTAAGGTAAGTTACAACCTGAAATGAAGTTAAACATAAATTCATGAAAACAAATATTGCTTTAGTTAAAATACAAGATGTCGGAGAAGAGATTCATTATTCTTATCTTGTCCCCAAGATGAGTAAAATATGTATTAGCTTCACCTTGTTAGTTCCGGGAGCAATAATTACCACATTCCAGAGATCCGTTAGAAAATCTTTAGGAGAATTTCTGCTCTTATTGCTAATACCATGCCAGAAGGCACATCTTTTTCCTTAAGAAGACCTGGGAGCTAGATGATTTTCAAGCTAGAAAGACTCTCCATGCAAACTCATTAGCATGGCACACAAAATCCTATGGGATCTCAGCTTTCAATCCCACCCCTAGTCCCCTGAACCCTCCTCGCCATGTAACGTTGCAGATCTCTCACCTGGCCATGCTACTTCATGCCTCCCACCTTTACCTGTTATACTCTTTTCCCTAGAAGGCCCTCCCTAGGATGAGTTTATGGGAAATTGTTACAAATGCTTCAAAACTCAGCTTCAGGATCCCTCCCCTGGGATGCCTAAATTTCACATCCCATCACCCTTGCCTCTGTGACGGCACTGTTATCTTCCTAACGATGTGTTCTTCAATCACACCATATCCTTTGTCCCTTTAAACATTTTCTTCATCTTAGTCTCTGAGTTCCTAAGTCATATTTACACCCCAAAGGCCAAACACAAAGCTCAATAAATATTGATCAAATCGCTCAATCAATCATTGGCAAAACTCAGCAACAATATGCTTCAAGAGTAAGTTTTAGTTTAACTTGCTATTGTGAGAACTAGATATTTTGAGTGTTTACTATGAACAGTCTGGGAATATCCTTTTTACCAACATTGTCTCATTGAATCCTCATGACACCTCTGAGAGGATATCACAGTTCTTATTTACAGAGGAGGAAACTTGGCTGGAGAGCTTTGTGGTCTTGCCGAATTTGTCCATGCACAGTATTCTGAGAGCCTAAGTTCGTGCCATCACTAACTTTTTGTGAGACTTGACAAGCTACTTAAGGTCTCCCCTCTGTGCCTCAGTTTCAAAAGCTGTACAATGGGCCTAAGCCCCCCCAGAGCCGTTGAGAGGATAAAATGAAACAATGTGTGCCCCGTGCCAAACACGGTCTCTGCCACATGGCAATCTCTCAACCCAAACACACAAACCATCATTTGCCTCTTACCAAAACACACAAAACAATAGATGACGTGATTTTATAAAAAGCTGCCATAGGCCAAATATTCAAAGTTCCATATTTTATGTTGTATTTTGCACTGAAAAACGGGACTTGATAAAATATTAACTCGGTCTTCAACAAAACAATAGCTTATTGTTAAACTAATACAGCATCTACAGAGTTAAAATTAGGAGGAAAAAAAATGGGGGACTTTTCAACCCAAAACTACTATTAACCTTAAAAAGATCATTAAGGAACTGAAATGTGTTACACAAAGTAGAAATCAACCATTAAATCTTGACTGTCTCAAAAATAACTTCAAATAATTTTAAAGTAATATATAAAATAATTTGTAATGCTGAGTACTACATTCACTGGTCATCAAACATGTTTGCAACCCGAAGACACCGAATAAAATCTGGGCATTATAACAGAACCTGACATGAAAGCAGACAATAATTCATGGTATTTATTATATTGCATGGATGAAAAATCGTATTTACAAAGCACTGGCATGTATGGATGTAACACACCCTTTGACAGTAAGAACAACCAGGTAAGAGGGATTTCAGAGGAAGAGCCCAAGACCCAGCCACGAAATGAGTGAGAGAGAAGTCTGACCCTGAACCCAGATCTTCAGACTGCAAGTCCAGACTGTTCCCCACCTACTTCAAGTTCCCGCCACCAAGTCGCCATATCTTAATAAAATGTCAGATATGAGAAGGAGAAAGATATCTTTTACATTGTAGAACATCTGAGTAGAAAAGTGAGACTTTATGGATAGCCTACAAATACAGGAAGAGACAACATTCTAAAAATACAGAACATCACAGTAGAGGTCTTAAATGTCGATGCAACTCCTATCATATAAGACAATAGAAGAATTTTGAACTCATCTGATTGCATCTTACAATGATGCAAGGCTCTGCCAAAATCTCTTTACCCCCCCGTGCCCTCAAGTTATCACAGCTAAATCACCTTGGCCGCCGGTCCCTCACTTCTGCAAAGATCGCAGTCCAGCGCTGGTTTAAACCTGACAGCTTGTCTTTCAAAAACCTTCCATCCGTGGGGGAGAGTTTCTGTACAATGCCATCCCCGGTTCTATTTAGGGCTGCAAAACTGGGCTGGTGGCTGCTGATCCCCTCTTCGAGCTCCTGTAACAGAGTACAACTCAAGATGAACTCCACTACTAAACTACACAATGGGTCCACAAAGGTACTACGCCATCAGTATTGTAAGTGTCAGAGGAACAAAGTCCTGGAAGAACATTCTGTGTTCACGAAAAAGGCATTTTAAAACACTTTACCTACCTCTCAACAAACACACTAAATGAAATCTATTTTGAAATCTAACTCATTCTCATGAATACCATTAGGCAAAATACACTGGAAGAGGGACAGCCTAATAGCGTAAATAACAGCTGTTTACGCTGAAGCCTAAGCATAGACTGTTTGAGTAAAGTGGATTGTTTCTCTTCTTCTAAACATGTGCTTGAAAGCATTTCTAAATACATCTATGTGTATATACCCCCACATACCACTATGTCCCATCATATGTAAGTAAACTTCACTGTGTATTTTATTGAGACATTGCTTCATGAGTCTGTAAATTTTTAAGCAACAAACTAAAAAGGGATATTTTAAAGTTAAATTTAAGCACTCATCTATAACTCTAAAAATAAAATTCATGAAAATTAACATGTTCATGAAAAAATAAAGGCATTTCCTAACTCCCTGTGAGCCTTCTACATAAAGTATACTTTAAAGATTGAATAAAAAATATTTTTAACAATGGTAAATTGAAATTTTGCTTGCTTTTGACCATTACTTTTATTGACCCAATATCAACAGAACTGATTTAGCTACTGTGTTATATTTCCCCAAGACTGAATTAGACTCACAGGAGCAGTGACCCTGACACAGCTCAAGAATCATTTACTTATATGAGAATTATCAATTATACAAAGAAAAATAAGATGCCTAGTGTGTAAGTACAGAAAACAGGTTAGGTATGCAAATATCTTTCTGTCCTTGGTAAAGTCTTGCATACAAAATTTAACACATTATTCTGCACATAAAATCTTAAAAATAAAATAGTTTTTTTACATTAACCACTAAAGAGCATTTTTAACGTAAATTTCTAAAGCCCTGATTAAAAATTGAAAAAATACTAATGTTTCTTAAACTTCTGAACTTGGAGAGCTGAAGTGGAACAAAAATTACCGGTTATCCATGACTCCTGAAAAGTTAACATATTTATACCCTTACTTTCAAAGTCAGTCTTCAACACCACATACTAAAGAAATATGCCACCTCTTGAGTGGCCCCTTAGCCTCTGAAGGAAAGCACTTACCTGCTGGTGGACCCTGGCTTTCTCCAAGTCCAGGCCACCATCGGGAGCAAAGGTTTCAGCCAGTAACTCTTCAGCCTCTGTTATCCACTGTGTGAGGTCATTAAGGTCACAATGGAACTGTCTCCATTCTTCCATAGCCCTATCAAAATGACTAGAGGACAAGAAACAAAATAGGTTTCCAAAATTTCCAGGACCGTCTCGAAGCACTTTTTCTAAAAAGGAAATACAAATCTCATTTAAACTGAAACCCCCAAAACAAGTGAATTCACAGCTCACTGCTCTATGAGACCAGTTTTCATAGAAGATTACAGCTCATGATTCCTCTTAGAGAAACACGCGCCATATCAAGAGCAATCCTGCCCCTCTCCATCTTAACGCACACGTACACAAACACCAACACACTAAGCAGCTTTTTTACCTGAAAAAGAGAGCTGCTCCAGCTTGGAATATCAAGATTGATTAGCTGCAGCCATGTTAACCGACCCAACTTTAAACACTTACCATGGTAAATATGTAAAATATGATTAATTATTCTATTTTCTTAGGGGGAAAACAAAAGGTGTTTTACTTCCACAACACTTAGTTCCCAGCTAGAACAAAACCCAAAAGGCCAAAACCCTTCAAAATTTCCTTGCACTCCATTATCCCTGTGTTATTGGGCTTCCCTGTGCCCCCCAAAATTCATATGTTGAAGCCCTAGTCCCTCAATGTGACTATATTTAAGAGGGCCTTTAAGGAACTAATTAAAGTTAAATGAGGTCATAAGAATAAGGCCCTAATCCCATAAGACTGGTGTCTTAATAGGAAGAGAAATAGATACCAAAGATTGATATCTCTCTTTCTCTCTCTCAATGTCTGCAAGAGCACAGAGGAAAGGCCACAGTGTGTAAGGACACAGTGAGAATGTGACCATCTGCAAGCCAGGAAGAGAGGCCTCATTAAAAACTAACCCTGCTGGCACCTTGATCTTGGACTTCCAGCCTCTCAAAAATGTGTTTGTTGTTTAAGCCACCCCATCCCTGGTATCCTATGATGGCAGCCCTAGCCAGCTAACACACTCTGTGCAATGGCCAATCTGGAGTGTCCCCTCTATCTGAACACAGCACAGTACAGCAGTGCCTACACAGTATGGAAACGTAAGGCAACAAGACAAAAGGCTGTCACGGTTTCTATTTAAACCTAACTCCTTTAGAAAGGAGATAAAGTCAAACTCCACTGCTTGTCACATTTGGAACACATAAACTAAGTCTACAAAGAAAAATCTTTGTTGGATTTGGATCCTAGCAAATTTTCTTGTGCCTTTTTTTTTTTTTTTTTAGTGTAGCGGTGCCAGGAGAGGGTTAGATGATATCCCTGAGAGTTTAACAATTTTAATAAAATTTTTACTTTGCATAATGAGAAGATAACATTCTTTTCAAAAAAAAATAATAAAATGGTGCCTGGCATCATGAACTCCTAAAAATGTTTCTATTTCCTTCTTCCATGAAAATCATTTTGAAAATTCAGTTAATATTTGTCGAGTGCCCACAGGGAAGCAACATTCTATTGGGCATGACAAAAATAAGAGCACTTCAAACAAAACACTAAGAGAAGATACAGAGGCAATCCTCATTACCTTTCATAAACCCAGGCAATAACTAAATAAGAAACATAAATTCTAACTTTTCAGATGTTGCAACAGAAAATGTTGCTAAAAAGGCTGCCTAAAAGATCTGAAGACCTTGAGAACATAAACATTACATTTGGTAAAGATGAATATCATTGTAACAGAACATAAATTTCAAATAAACCTAAGCAGAATAGCTATGGATTAAATAGGAAAGAGTTTTTAAAAAAGCAGTGGGGGAAGATGCAAACATAGGACTCAGAAAGCCATCAGCTCCTCCCTAACCCTGCCAGCTTGTATGGGAAGCAGCGCAGTATTGTGAAGGGCTGTGGACTTACAGAGAGTCAGACTCAAAGTCCCAGCCTTACTGCATCCTTGGTTTATAAACATTTGAGTTTGCTATCTCTAATATTTCAACTGGTCTTCCATCTTCCCCACAAACTCATCTCACCACTGATGTACCATCTCTGGCAATGGTACTACCACCTACTTAGGTCCTCAAGCCAAAGACTTGGGGCTCATTTTTCATTCTTCCCTCTTCCTTACTCCAACATCCCATGAATCACCACATTTTATTGACTTAACTATTTAATTCTCAAATTTTCCCTTAGTCTCCACTTCCACAGCCACTATCCTAATCGAGTTACCATCATGCGACCAGCATAGACTGGTCCTCCTAGCTCTTAGTCTTGTCGTCTACCAGCGTATTCTACAATCAGCAAATTGTCATTCCCTTGTTAAAATACTGTAATGGCTCCCTATACTTACGCATGGATTTTTCTGATAAATACTGCAAATATATGTCCTCTTCCTTATGATTTTCTTAATAACATTTTCTTTTCTCTAGCTTATTTTATTGTATGAATACGGTATATCATACATATAACATACAAAATATGTGTTAATAAACTATGTTTTTAGTAAGGCTTTAGTCAGCAGTAAGCATTAGTAGTTAAGTTTTGGGGGAGCCAAAAATTATACACAGATTTTCAACTACATTGAGAGGAGGGGGTCAGTGCTCCTATCCCCATGTTGTTCAAGGGTCAACTGTACTTAACTTGATACAAAAGGTCCTTCTGATATAGTCCCTTCAGTCCTTTCTGGTTTCATCTCTCTCCTATGAGTTCTAACTCTGCTGGACTATTTCCATTTCCTCAACTGTACTGCACTCTCTCTCTTATCTATGACCTTATGCAATGTTGTATTCCCTCTATTCCTTCGCCTGGGTAACCTCCAAGAAGACTTCCCAAATTCTTCAAGGTGCCTAGCAAGGTCTCCCGTATTGTCCCCATCACAGCACTAGGCACTATGTCTATATTTTTCTACTATATAATTTGGACCCTGAGACAGAGACTATATCTATTCAGTACACCTGCCTCATAATCCTTCATAACTACTTACACGGAGCTGCACATGCCTTGAATTAGTCAGCACTCAATAAATACTGGTCAAACAGATGGTGCATGGACAGATGGATAGACAAATACGCAGAGGTAGGTGGATGGGTGAAGTCTTAAAATTGAATTTTGAAAATTTTTAAATAATAGAAAAAGAATGACTGATGAAAGAAGGAAAACTATTCCTTGTAGAAGATGGAATTGAGTAAGAATCAGAAACTGGGAAGATAAAGAAAACAAAGAAAATTTTAATGAAGTTTGTGTGAAATGAATGAAGGAAACTTTTTTTCAAGCAATAGGTACAAGGCATAAGAAATCAAGCCATCTGGAGAACACTGATAAAAAGCTTCCAAGTTCAAGATGAGAGGTCTGAACTTTGTCTGCATAGCAGTGAAAGCCACCAAAGGAAATACGAATACCTGAAAAGACATTCTTAGGAGAGAAGATACATAAGGATCCAAGGACCCAAGATGAGAAGGAAGAAACAACTCGCTCAAAGAAAGGGAAGAAATTCATCCAGGAAAAGGGGGCTCCATTATTTATCTAAGATGGTTGTAAAATTACTTATTTGAAAAAATATGAAAACTAACACCATGCACCAGTGTGAAGTAGGCATAAGGGAGTTCTCAAAGAAAGATGATCTGTGGGGCGCCTGGGTGGCTCAGTCGTTAAGCATCTGCCTTCAGCTCAGGGCGTGATCCCAGGGTCCTGGGATCGAGCCCCACATCGGGCTCCCTGCTCCACTGGGAGCCTGCTTCTTCCTTTCCCACTTCCCCTGCTTGTGTTCCCTCTCTCGAAGGGCTGTCTCTCTCTCTGTCAAATAAATAAATAAAATCTTAAAAAAAAAAAAAAGAAAGATGATCTGTTATATTTTCACGGCATTTATCTTACTTTTACTATAGGCCAACAAAGTTCAAAAAGTTTTTCCCCCCATAGATTAGTTTTATCTTTTTTGTTTGTTTCAAGTTTTTATTTAAATTCCAGTTAGTCAACATATAGTGTAATAAGCCATTGAGAGAAAGACAAATACCATATGATTTCACTTATATGTGGAATTTAGAAATAAAACAGATGAACATAAGGGAAAGAAAAAAAAGAGAGAGAGAGAGAGGCAAACCATAAAATAGACTCTTAACTATAGAGAACAGAGGGTTGCTGGAGGGGAGGTAGGTGTGGGGATGGGCTAAATGGATGATGGGCATTAAGGATGACACTTATAGTGATGAGCACTGGGTGTTGTATGTAAGTGATGAATCACTAAATTCTACTCCTGAAAAAGTTTGAAAAATTTTATCAGCCAAATGGCACAGGGACCTGGTATAGACAAATGGACGTGGTGCTCACCTTCATGTGATTATAACTGATAACAGAAACCATGAAAATGTAGGACATTTGCCACTGCCTTGATGTTTTACAAAAAAAACCAGAATACAAAAAAGTTCTCACTTACTACTTGTGAAAGGTGGATAAACATGGAGGGAGAAAAATAAATATTTAGGATATAGGTTACCAAAGTGGGAGAGAAAAACAAAAATTAAGAATAAGAACATAATGCATCCAAGTACTGGGATAAAATAAAAGAGGCAACCCTCCAGCAAGTTCAATCAAGTTAACAAAGGAAACAAAATAATAAAAGTTAAGACAGATGAGACTTTTCTAACATAAGGAAATATAGTAAAATATAGTTTGGTGCTTAAAATTTTGAAAATTCCTTTTAAAAAGGTAACATTTTTATAATCAAGAAAATAACAGAACTTCTGCCATCGACATTACTAATCAGCAATGTTCTCAAAGTTCTACCACATTGCCAAATGCATATACACAAATAGGAAGATTTTTAAAAAGAAAAAAAGTTATCATTATATACAATTGATGTGTCAAGATACTACAAAGGTCAAAAAAAATCAATTTTATACCAGACACGCACATGCACACACACATGCACATACAGTGCAGAAGAAAGCTACCACACACCAACTGTATAGTAATGAACAAGAAAAGCACAAAACTACCAGAGGGACAGGGATCTGCAGGAAATTTCCCCAGGGACAAAAGTGCTGGCAGATGCCATTTTTCTTGCTGTTGCCCAACACAGATAGTCAGATGGTTCTGGAAGACAATTCTGACACTCTCCATCCATCCACCTTGGTAGCACCACATGCCCCATCCTGGCATTCCCCTGCAGACCCTCCCAACCCAACCAACTCGCCTGGGCAGGCATCCCTCCAAAGTGACTCCTGACCTGGGGAGTAGAGGAGATAACCCCACATACCAAAGTGTCCACACGTACTGCAGCTGGGCCTCTCAGCCGGCTGTGCAGAGAGCAAGCCCTGCCCTTTCCTGCCCCTGAAGCTGTTGCACCAGCTAACTGTAGACAGCCAAATTAAGTGCTGGCCCCATCCACCAACAAGTCCAAGGTGGCTGCAACCAGGTCTCTTCACAGCCAGGGGAGCAAACCCTGCCCAGTGGGCCTACAGCAGGCAAAGCAGGTCACTGTAGCCAGCTGGGCTAAGGGCCAGCCTGACCCACCACTGTGCATAGTAATCATGGCTCAGCACAACAGGAGGGCACATGCAGTAGTGTGGACTGCACTACAGGACACCACACAAATCTACTACCTTCGAGACCAAGAGATATAACTGACCTATCTAATACACAGACACAAACATGGAGAGTCAGACAAAATGAGGAAACAGAGGAATATGTCTCAAATGAAAGAACAAGACAAAATCACAGGGGGAAAAAAAAAGCTAAACAAAACTGAGATAAGCAATAGACCTGATAGAGAGAGCAAAGTAATGGTCATAAAGATACTCACCAGACTTGAGAGAAGAATACTTGAACTCAGTAAGAACTTCAACAAAAAGACAGAAAATATAAAAAATAACCAGTCAGGGCTAATGAATACAATAACTGAGATGAAAAATATACTGGAGGGAATCAACAGATTAGAGGAGGCAGAAGAATGAATCAACAATCTGGAAGCCAGAGTAACGGAAAACAACCAAACTGAACAGCAAAAAGAAAAGTAATAATAATAAAAATGAGAATAGATTAGGGGGACTCTGAAACATCATCAAGTGTAATAACATTCACATTACAGGAATCCCAAAAAGAGAAGTTAGAGAGAAGAGGGGCAGAAAAGTATTTGAAGAAATTAATAGTGGAAAACACCCATAACAGTGGGAAGGAAACACACATCCAGGTCCAGGAAGCACAAGGAATCTCAAACAAGATGAACCCAAGGAAGTCCACGCCAAGACACAGAATAATTATAATGATAAAAACTAAAGATAAAAGGGGGAACCTTAAAAGCAACAAGAAAAAACAAACCATTACATAGAAGGGAAATCCCACAAGGCTATCAGCTGATTTTTCCACAGAAACTCTACAAGTCAGAAGAGATTGGCATGATATATTTTAATTGCTGAAAGGAAGAAACCTCCAATCAATACTCTACCTGGCAAGGTCATTCAGAATTTAAGGATAGACAGACTTCCCAGACAAACAAAAGTTAAAGGAGTTCATCACAATTCTTCAAGTGGAAAGAAAAGGCCACAACTAGAAAAGTAAGAAAATAACCAATTTTTTTTTTTTTTTTTTTTTTTTTTTTACTGGTAAAAGCAAACACATAGTCAAGACTTAAATGTGATACCTGAAATTTTTCACTGGTAAAAGCAAACATGTAGTCAAGATTTAAATGTGAGATCTGAAACCATAAAACTATCCAAAAGTAACATAGGCAGTAATCTCTCAGATGCTAGCCATAAGTATCCATAAATACTCATATTTATGGATATGGCTCCTCAGGTAAAGAAAAAAAAATAAAATAGACTACTGGAACCATACCAAAATAAAAAAGCTTTTGCACAGTGAAGAAAACCATCAACAAAACAAAAAAGCAACATACTGAATGGGAGAAAGTATCTGCAAATGATATATTCAATAAGGGGTTGTTATCCAAAATATATAAAGAACTTCTACAACTCAATCCAAAACAACAAATGATCCCATGAAAGTGGAATGGACCTGAGCAGACATGTTTACAAAGAAGATATCCAGATAGTCAACAGACACATGAAAAGTTGTTCAACATCACTATCATCAGGGAAATGTGAATCAAAACCACATGAGATACCAACTCACACCAGTCAGAAAACTGAGTATCAAAAAGATAAGAAATAACAAGTGTCAGAAAGAATGTGGAGAGAAGTTAATCCTCATTCACTGTTGGTGGGAATGTAAATTGGGGCAGTTACTATGGAAAACTTAAGTGTTTAAAAGGTAGAGATGCATGGACTCTATCTACTCTTGCTACTGAAGAGGCAGTGTACAGAACCACCAAACTAGAGGCTTACCCCAAAGTACATACCATAATAAAATTCAGATGGGTTAGTTATTCAGTGTAAACTTAAAATCAAATAAAATTGTTTTTTAAACATATATAAGTACTTAACTAATCTCACAATGAAAAGCTAATTTATATTCACATAAACAAAATGAAATCACAAAGGAAAAGACTTATAAGATAGGATTATAAAATGAGAACTTCCATACATCAAAAAACACCATTAACAAAATTAAGGGGCCCATGAAAAGCTTTAAATAGTTAAGCAATAAACAAAAAATATGAATGGTTAATATCCTTAATGGGGAAAAAAGCTTTTGCAAATTAATAAGTAAACAGTAGTATCATGATAGAAGAACAAGCAAAGAGGATCACCTAATGATTGACGAAGAAATTCAACACTGGGACCAGTAAACATATGTAAGAATATTGAAATCTCTTTGATAACCGAAGAAATGAAAACAAGAAAATAAGATGGAGATGCAATCCATCGCTACACAATTATCAAAAGTCAAAAACAAAAACAAAAACAACCTGTCAATATTAACCGATACTGTTGGCAGGCATATGAGAAACAATTTCATGATGCCATCCACAGCCTTCTTAAGTTAAACGTTACTATGTTTCAAAAGACCTAATAGTATTATTATGTTTTGGGGCACCTGGGTGGCTCAGTCGGTTAAGCGTCTGCCTTTGGCTCTGGTCATGATCCCAGGGTCCTGGGATGGAGTCCCTCCTCAGGCTCTCTGCTTCTCCCTCTCTTTCTGCCCCTTCCTCCCCACTTGTGCTCTCTTTCTCTCTTTCACTCACTCTCTCAAATAAATAAAATCTTTTAAAAACAGTTATTCTGTTTTAACAAATTAATCATCATCTAATAATCAAGTCTAACTAGGCAGAACTATGCATAAAAGTGTATGTAAAAAATATTCTCTAAATGTACAGAGATGATTTTAAAAATGCATACAAAGGAATACACCAAAAGGCCATTAAAAGTGATCTGTTCAAGGACTGTATACTCACTTGAAATGAGTCAGCTAAAACAAAGATGAAGAACGTGATGCTTAGTTGTTGTGTGTATGTCTCTTAACGTTTTCCAACACATTTTTCTGGTAACTCTCCTCTTACACAGTTCTTTATATTGGCTATTTCACCCCTTACTTGCCTTTCACCACATATGCAGCTACTGGCAAAAACCTTACCAGTTTTTATTTCTACTTAGTAATAGTCCTGGTCAAAATCGAGAAAGAAGGCTCAAAAGGGGCAGCTGGGTGGCTCAGTCATTAAGTGTCTGCCTTTGGCCCAGGGTGTGATCCCGGGGTCCTGAGATTGAGCCCCACATCGGGCTCCCTGCTCTGCTGAGAGCCTGCTTCTTCCTTTCCCACTCCCCCTGCTGTGTTCCTTCTCTCGCTGGCTGTCTCTCTCTCTGCCAAATAAATAAACAAAATCTTGGGGAAAAAAAAAAAAAGAAGAAGGCGGCTCAAAAACATTAAACAGGAAATTATAAAAAAAGAGTTTAAGGTTATACATAGATTCAAATTATCTGTAGCTATCCCTGTTCTTCACTTGCATTAATCATCAAGGGTGTGGAGAAAGTGAGCATTAATGAAAATCTTTTCTAAGTTTTTTAAGGAAAATACACACTATTCAGATACTAAAAATTAAAGGTGCCTCATTTAATTATTAAGATATTATGTTGCAAACCATCATCTATATGTGATGCAATTCCTCTTTAAGGAACCACACTCATCACAATTTATTAAACGCCTAGGACAAGGATGTGAACTTATTCTCATTTATCTTAGTGTACATCTGACCTTTGTCATGGCCCATGTACTTACAGGTCTTTTTAAGAAAAGTAAGTATTATTTTACTTTACACATACCCTTTACGATCATTGTACATTCTATTAATTCTGTCCCATTTTGCATTCAACTGAGTAAGTGTATCCCGGATTTGAATGGCTTCAGGTCCAGAAGCTTCGAGGATCACATCTGGTTGCTTTTCATGAATGACTGCAATCTGCTCCCCGAGTTTGTCCAGCTGATCTTTGATATTCTACAAATGTATTGTCACACATTAACACAATCCAGCAAAGAGATAAGAAGAATGAAATCACGGAAGACCAAAAATTTATTTTGCATAACGTTAATTTTAAATATAATGAGATATAATAATTGTTGCTCAGCAAAACTGAAAACTTTAAAAAATATATAATACCCTATATTGGCCAAAGTGTGAGAAATGCTACCTAACATCCTAATGGCAGAAAAGAAAAATCCTCACAGTTGTTCAAAGCAGTATTTGTACAGGACATATAAAAAGCCTCAGGTATTCTGTAAGGGTAATGTAGTGTTTGAAACTGGAATGATTTATATTTTATGTAATAATGCTAATTTAAATGACAGAAATGAGCTAGCAAACATAACAAATCTATAGCAATTTTATTGCAAATTTATACATAAGTGCAATCATATTATATGAAAAATTCTTAATGGTATTTAATAGTCTTGTGAATAACTAAAAACTTCCAGATCTCTATTAACGTATAAGCAACATGTATTCCATACCCCAAACAATAGCCAATCCTAACTCGTTACAGGTGACAATATAAATGGTGATATTTTACATCAACTGACAATCAAGTTTATAAGAAAGGAATATGGATCGTGCATGTGTTTGATTAAAGAAGTTTTTGATATTGCCAAGAACTAATAACTGTGCATACTTAAAAATCCATGCCTACTCTTAAGAAATTAAAAATTTTATAATATTTCCTTGGTGAAATGGGGAAGGTTTATTATTCGTATACATTTTTAATTCCTTGGCACAAAGTTTAAAAATTATAGCCATCTACAAAGCACAAGGACAGATTCCTTGCCTTATTTCTGCAATAACTGTGGCTATTCAAATGAGGTGCCTGGAGATTTACCTTCAGAGAGTCTTCCTGTAAAGAGAAGTCTTCATAGACAACAGTGCTTAGCTCAGGAGCATTCAGTGATAATTCAGTATCATCCATGAAGAGTAAAACTTTGTTAATCTCAACTAGATAATCTGTGGGGAGAGGTGGCGATCGACTTCCAGGAGCAAGATGACCTATTCTCTGTTGATTAGGGACCGCCTGTAAAAACAATAATAATAAGACACATCTCTTAAAATATCCCCAGTGAATAATAGCAAATAGAAAAAAAACACAATACTACTTAGTGGAGCAATTCAATACCATGAACCCAAACAAAAAAAAAACTGAGTTGTTGCTTTTTTTTTTTTAATATATTTTTGTCCTGTATTGCTAAGAAACCCTTGACAAATCTCCATACTGATTTTCTTCTGTAGCCTGCGGTTAAGCAGTATAAATAAGTTGAAGCTTGACAGGTTTTTCTTTAAGACGTGTGCCATCTAAACTCATTTAGCAAACAAGAAAACGTAACAACTCCTTTTCTGAGCTGTTGGGGAAATGAGAATATGCCACAAATCATAAAGTTCCATATGAAATAAAACGTTTTAATACCATGATCACTTTACCCATTTTGTAAAATGTCACAATTAGATTAAACAGTTCTAGGCTTCACTGTTGAAAACAGAAATAAGTGAAACAAGTATTCATAACATAAGAAATGCAACAGGTTTTGATTAAAATAATATCCAGGTAATGCACTATATAATCTTAACCTTTGCGAACAATATTACAGAACATGACTCCTATATAAGACAATCAGTTCAGACAGATCCTAAGCCCAGTGGACTACTTATTAATATATCCTCTAGTCAGAACTCTCTCAACAAAAAAAGTGCTCTCTGGGATGGGCCACCCGTCTTGGAGGCATTCACGTCCTTTATTCCAAATGGCTACACTTTATTAAATGCCATCTACTACTGCAAATAGCAAAGTGCATCCTTTCATGAATTAAGGTAGCTTCCCTGATGCTTTCACTATTTTCCTCTATTAAACTTCTAAAAAATGATACTCCTTTGCAAATTCAAAGATGGCAGTGAAAATGATCATAAATACATGTTCGATGAGGTATTATCCTAAAAATGGCTATGGTTACGATTCCTAAATGAAACCAAGACTCAAGAGTAAAACCAGTAAGTCATCTACATGGTGCTGAATCTAGAGGTCTGCATTTATTTGTCTCCTAGAATATGATAAAATACATTCACCAATTGCTGGACAGTCTTGGATAGCAGGACAGAAAAAAGCCAAAGATTTCCTGATTTTATCCACACGATTATTTATATTTGATACTAATATTAATTTTATTATCCTGATGCTATGCATTCAAATTTTAGTCAGAAAGCATTTCTAGATATTTACCCGTATGCCCAAGAAGGCAAATTATATTTTTTAAGCTATAACTATAAAAGAATGGGAAGGACTGTAGGTATTGTAAATAGGAAGTTCAAAATCAAAAAAAATCACCTTCATTAAAGACTACCTTTTTCTATTCAGACTATAAAGATAACCTAGGATTTCCTGAGCCTCCATACTCTTGCAGAAGCAGCAAGGCAGTTCAAAATTTAAACATGTGCTTTCTGTATTCCAAAAATAGATTTTATCCCAAGAGAGTGATCAATCAAAATGTCCTAGGAGAAGGGGGAAAAAAAAAAATATTCGAGATCTGACCCAGACTTCACCGCTGGATAATTGTATTTTTAAAGAATTCTGCTAGGACACAGAAATACACCGCAAGCCAATGCTAACATTTGACAGTGTTACATGATGTTGCTCACATCATATACAACCTAATTCCAGATAAATAGATTAAAAAGTTAATATTATATGAACACTTTATAGAAAATTCCTAAGTTTTGTTTTTTGTCAAACCATAGGGAAAAACCAGAACTAAACAGAACTGAATAGTCATCATCTCTGTGGAAAATAAGGATTTTTAAGATCCCCAATAGGCTGGAAAAGACACACATACACACACACACACACACACACACAAAAGAAAAACATAGTCATGTAGGGCTAAACAAAAATTTTAAGTGTTTGCATGTTAAAGATAAAATAATTAGAAGATGAAAATCAACAAGATAATACTTTTATAGCAAATATGACAGAGACTAACATCTTTATTTTATAAAGAGCTCACACATATTTTAAAAATAGTAATACGTACCCTCGTAAACAAATGGGATAAGGTCATTTAACACACATTCCAAGTAAGAAAATGAGTCCTATAAACTGGTAGTTCTCAATTCTGACTGAACGTTAGAATTACTTTGAAAGTTTTTGTTTGTTTGTTTGTTTGTTTGTTTGTTTAAAGAGCGATCACAGATTAACCCAAACTAAGAGATTTTGATTTTACTGGTTAGCAGGTTAGATTTTTTTTTTTTAAGTTCCCCAAGAAATTCTAATGTTCACAGATAAGAAACGGTTTTAAGAACTGCAAATCTAAAGAAGGATATGGGCTAATGAAATAAGGACAAAACCTTTTCAGGCATTTCAAAAACATTTTAATTACAGTAACCAATGCTAGTGAACCCAAAATGAAAAACGCCTGTTGTGCTGCATATTAGTACGCCTAAAAAACAAATTTATTCATTTGTTAAAAGTCCAAAAATTATTTCCATTTTGGACCAGTACTGATTTATGATTTGGGACCCAAAGATGAAGTTCTAGGAAAGTAATATGCTTTTAAAAGTAAGAATGAAGCAAAGAACTATAACATCATCTGAAAAATATTAGGAATAAAAATGGAGCCAAGCCTTAAAAGATACATTTTTCAGGTAACATAAGGAGATAAAATCCACACCAAGGAGTAAGAATAAAACTAGAAAGACCCCAAAGGTGCAAAGGCACTGATATGTTTGGGAAAATGTATAGAAAACCAGCGCAGCTAACTCCTGGTAGGTGCCAGTGAATCAGAGGTAGCTGGAGACCAGACAGAAGTTTTAGTGTATCATTATAATGATGAACCTTGCACTTAAAGCTTTTTCTGTATTTTGCAGTATTTTCCTGAACACTTCCTTAGGTAAAGGAATGTCCTGACCAGCCATAACATTGGGGGTAATAATTCTGAGGACAATATGGAGGGTGGGCTAGAGTTAAGAAAAACTGGACATAGATCTCGTGACCTCCGAGGTCGCCTACATATTACCCACAATTCCCTTTTCTTTCTCTCTCCTCCAGCAGCCCAAGATGCCGAAAGGGAAGAAGGCGAAGGGGAAGAAGGTGGCCCTGACCCCTGCTGTCCTGAAGAAGCAGGAGGCCAAGAAGGTGGTCAATCTCCTGTTCGAGAAAAGGCCCAAGAATTTTGGCATTGGACAGGACATCCAGCCCCAAAGGGACACCTCAGCTGCTTTGTCAAATGGCCCTGCTACATCCAGCTGCAGTGGCAAAGGGCTATTCCCTATAAACGTCTACAAGTGCCTCCCACAATTAATCAGTTCACCCAGGCCTTGGACCGCCAGCCAGCTACTCAAGTGCTTAAGCTGGCCCACAAGTACCGACCAGAGACAAAGCAGGAGAAGCAGCAGAGATTGTTGGCCCGGGCTGAGAAGAAAGCTGCAGGCAAAGGGGATGTCCCGACTAAGAGGCCGCCTGTCCTTCAAGTGGGGGTTAACACTGTCACCACCTTGGAGGAAAACAAGAAGGCTCAGCTGGTAGTGACTGTACATGAGGTGGATCCCACTGAGCTGGTGGTTTTCCTGCCTGCCCTGTGTTGTAAGATGGGGGTTCCCTACTGCACTTTCAAGGGGAAGGCCACGCTGGGGCGTCTGGTCCACAGGAAGACCTGCACCACTGTCGCCTTCACACAGGTCAGCTCCGAAGACAAAGGAGTCCTGGCAAAGCTGGTGGAAGCCATCAGGACCAATGGCAATGACGGATATGATAAGATCCGCCGGCCACTGGGGAGGCAACGTCCTGGGGCCAAAGTCTGTGGCTCGCATAGCCATGTTGGAAAAGGCAAGGCTAAAGAACTGGCCACCAAACTGGGCTAAGTGGACGCTATTGAATTTTCTGTACATAAAAGTAATAAAAAGTTGTCTTTCAAAAAAAAAAGAAAAACTGGACATAAAAAACCCCAGCTTGGGACACACTGCAGTGACTAACAGGAGAAAATCATAAGAGTCTGAGTTACGGAAAGGATAGTGGACTAAGAGAACTTGAGTCATTTCTCCAGGGGCATAAAGCAAGAAACTGGTAGAACTGTGCTGAACTTTAGGTTCAAAGGCATCGTACTTCATTCAGAAGAGATGGTTTTAATACCTACTCGATACGGTGTGAAGAACAAGAAATGGTTGAGAAGATTTTGAGTTTTCTACTTTTGAGAATAGGTAGTTTTTAGGGAACTAAACTAAGATAGGGAATAAATTAGGAAACATGGGTTGAAAGGGGAAGTGAGAGGACAAGCCTAGCTTGGGATATGTTACAAGGCTGCAGTATACACAGACAGAGACATCTAACAGGCAGTAAAACCTGAGAGAGTAGAATCTTCCACTAGACTCAACATCATTAACTAAAAATGGTTCTTAGAAGGATTACCTAAGAACAGACTTTTAGAGAAAACCAGCACACTTACAATGCAGTTGGGATGAGGGCCACTGAAAAAGGGAGCTGGTAGTGAATCTTTTTCTAGAATGCAAATCATAGTTTATCAATTCACAAATTTAGTTACTTTTTAACTAAAAATTTCTTCAGGTGATTAAGACCTCCACATATAAAATACAGAACTGAAAGAGGAAGCCACTTCTAAAAAGGATAGATGCCTTTTAGATTTAATACATTATCAGAAGTCCAAAAGAGATCCCAATAATAAGATTTTGTGTCTATTTCCTTTGAGTCTTGTCCCATCTAAAAATATAAATGTTATTTAGTAATGTATACTAGAAAGGAGAAAGAGATACCATACCACCTGTTTCTTAACATATCCATAAATGCAACATCAAATATCTGAATGGCAAGAGCTAAATAAGTTATTTAAGGAAAACAGAGTCTCTCCCGAGACAATACCTTAGTTTTATTGTATCTTGTGCGCAAAAGTAGTAACTGCAAACGAATCTTTTCTTTTTCATTATCCTCCATAGGCTGATGTAACATTTGTTCTCCTCTTTGCAGGACTTCCTCAATCTGGGCTCTCTCCTCATCCACCTGAATGTTTAATAGAAAAAACAGCTTACTTAAAAGAAAAATGCATAGCATCGCTTACTTATCGGTTCCCAAGTAAGAGTCTATCTACAAAGTATGAGATCAGTCAAGATCCATTCATCTAAATGGTAAGTAACAAAAATTCATGGTTTTTTTTTTAATATTTCACATTTGAAGTTAAAATATCTCGTAAAGAATGTTAGTGTAGAGGAAGTTAGAGAACACTGAAACAACACTACCTTTAGTCAAAGTGTGTCTTTTTTTTTTAAGCATTATGTAAATCGCTTGGCAACTCTTATGATGACACTCAGCAGAAAATCCTATCTGGGTCTATTCTTTGGCATGCCTTGGCAGATTCTTTGGATAAACATAACAGATGTAAAAATATAATTAACAGAACAGAAAGGTAAGAACACCATGGTTTTGAAAATCTCCTTGAACCGACCTTTTCATCTTCATCACCAAATTCCAAGTGCTTTTCCACAACTTTTAACATATTTTCTATGTCGCTTTCTAATTTTTCCAGGTCAGAGAAAAGTACTTCAGCTTCAAATGCTTCGGTGGTGACCATACAGTGGTAGGATAATGGTTCCTGGCCAATTAGCAACTGCAGAAGGAAAAGTGTTCTCTTAACCAGACCTTCCATCGTGAATCAAAGGGACGGCGGGTCAAGAGAGGAGCTAGCATTTGTTTGAATTGACTTCAATTTCAATCATTCATAGAGCAATGATTTTACCTATTCGGGCTTCTCTGAGTTACCCATTTTCTCCACAAACTCCAGCCAGAGACGTGAGCTAGTGTGCAAATAACCGTGGCTCCCAGCAGTGCTGTGGGAGGATTCTGAGATGGCACATGAGCAAGCAGGAAATAGTGCCAACATCCAAAACCATCCCTGCCACGGCCACAGAAAGGAAAAAGGCCACCACTGAGTATAGAGACCTCCCACAGAATGTCCCCCAGGTAACCTTCCCCCGTAGATTCCCCTCTGGATTTTGATACCCAAACTGAAAAAGTATGTATTTCTCAATCCAGTATTTTCAGACAATATCACTATAGAAAGACTTTATATTTATATGACTAAACTCAGTGTAACAACTTTAATAAAACTAACCTAACAAGGGTGTTGGCTAAGCATGGGGAAACGAGCACTCTCACAATGATTATGGAAGAAGAAATCGGCACAAACTTTTTGTAGGACCCTTTGGAAAATCTATTTAACGGTATTTATATGCACAACTATACAACAATTTCAAGGAATTCTAAGAACTGACCCTAAAGGGTATGTTAACAAATGAGCAAAAAGACATGCATAAAAGGATTTTGATAACTCAATATTTTAAAAAGGACACTAAAAGTGGAAAATTGACTTGCAAAAGTATAATAGATCATATAATGGAACCCCCCAGAGCTGTTGAAAGCCATGTCAAAGGGGAACACACAAAACAATTAAAATTCTTGATATTTTAATATCACATAGATATGACTAAGAGTAGACATGTATGCCAAAATGTTAGCAGAAGTTATTTACGGGGACAATAATAATTTTGCTTCTTTGTACTTCCTCTTACTCCATCCCTATGTCTCATGCTTTACTCTTTTATACCAGGAAAATGCTCCTATATACCTTTTGAAAAGTACAAATGAGCTTAGGTCAGAAGGTAGGGAAATAAGGTCAAAGCTAAGGAAGAAAAAAGTTAAAGCAAGTTATTTGTCTTCCCTAAATTGTGAATAATCTAAGTATATTCATGAGCTATGAAAGATAGTTTGTCCTATTACGTCAGATATTTCAAATTAAAGCAGACTTGGATAATGTTTACTTCTTGCAAAATAGAGGGTCCTTACTCTTAGATAACTTCCACACAACTCTCAAGAGGCAGAATTAACCAAATACTCAAAAATGCCAACCCACGGGCCCCACTGGGATCCTGAAACCCTCATACTCCTCTGTCAGAATGAAACCTGGTTCGAATGACCCCCCCAAAGTCAGCTATACCGTTCTGGTTTTTGCCTAGCCAACCATCAAAATGTCCTTATCTTTCCAGGTTAACATTTACTGAGCACTCGCCACACTCTAGGGCTGGAGAACACTACAATAAAAGGCTCCATTTCCTCCCCCTCAGGAAACAAGGGAAAGAAAAAAGAGAATTAGTAAGACATACACAAAGAAAAACAATTATAATACGGAAGCATAAATAAAAACTTTTAAGGAAAACTCTTATTTAAATGCATAACAGCAGATAGTAGCTTTTCAGCATTAGGTCTAAATTGTGAAATTTCTTGTAACTTTTGGATGCCATAAAACAAAAAACCAGTTACCAAGCATGTAGTGTGCACAAATTTACGAAGTATAATATACAGTAATGGGTTTAATATTCATGCCTAAGCTTAGGAATGAGTCTTAATTTTTTTTTAAAGATTTATTTATTTATTTATTTATTTGAGAGAGAGAGAGGAGGGGGAGGGACAAAGAGGGGAGAGGGAGAGAGAAAGAAGAAGACTGTGCTGGGTACAGAGCCTGAAGCAGAGTTTGATCTCATAACTCAGATCATGACCTGAGCAGAAACCAAGAGTCAGTCACTTAACCAAATGGGCCACCAAGGCACCCCCAACTTTTTTTTTTTTTTTAAGATTTATTTGAGAGAGAGAGACAGAGAGAGAGCAAGCATGGGGGGAGGGGTAGAGCGGAGTCTTATTATTTTATAGCCCATTTTAACTTCTGATTGAGACTTTGAAAGCTTTTCTCAAAGGGTTTATTTCCTTTAATACTAATTTCCTGTTGTCTCTCCTTTATGTGCAAAATCACAAATAAATAAGGACTGATGCTCCATTCAAAAAAAAAGCGACTAAAATCATTTTAATTCAAAATTCTTTGATGTATTCACCATACAATCACCTATCTTTGAGATACATGCCCACAGGAAAAATAGTTTTATATTAAAATATAATTACTCACGTTGGCACTTTTGATATGTTGAGACACCTTTTCAAAGTTTCTATTCAGTTCAGCTAATTTTGGTTGTACAAGTTCCCTGCTTGAGCCTCCACGTGCATTCATCAGAACAACGGCTTGATCACGGACATTTTCAACTTGGAGGTTGGCATCATCCAGCTCAGATATTAAACGCTAATGGCAAGAAAACACAAAATTACCATATCAGAAAAATCAAAACCAAACATGGGGGTGATGCTAACTCAGAATTAAAGGCAGTTTAAATGAATTTCATGGATCCCAGGAAAATTTTTTAGAACAATCAATTTAATGAAGAGCTATTCATAAAGGACTCCTATGAGACCTTGGTTTCTCCAAACAAAATAAACACTAGTGAATCTACGGCAAGGGAAGAATGACTGCACAAGTTAGCTTGGAGCAGTAGAGGAAAGACCACACCAAAACCTTCCAGAAGTGTTACTGATACTCTGCGCTTGGTACCTTCACGATTTCTTCCCGTTTACTTGCTGGTTTTTTTTCAATCTCATCCAATAGAGCTTCAGCTTGATAAAGCCAGGTACTTATGTGAGCAACATTGCCGTCAAATATTTCCAGCTGGTTCTGATGATTCTAGAAAGGAATTAACGAAACCTGATGCAATCACATGCAATATTTAAGACAATAATCCTAAATGACATTTAAAAGACCTGTGAAAAGCCAATGCATGCTGAATTTCAAGATAGGTTTCCATCTTCCTGTGAAGCTCTTTCCCAGTGAATAAATCTCGTTCCTAAAAATGCACAGCTATGGTTATGTATCTTTTAAGTTTATTTGATTTAGACCTCAATACAGTAAAAAGTTGAAGAAAAGGTGAAACTTTCTTTTTCAGTTCCATTTCGTTTGTCTCCTTTATTCCTCATTCTAATAATTTCATTTACCCCCCTTGATCATATTTTTTAAAAACTAATAATAATATAAAAGAATAATAATATAAAAATGATCAAAATATGGGTTGAATAAGATTCTGCCTGCTCAGTGGACTGAGCGACTGGCAGGCCTGTGGCTTGTCAGCTCAGTGCCACCAGGACTTAAAAGTAGAGTTGGCACAGACCTCACTAACATTTCCTGAAGCAGGACAGAAAGTGTGATTGAGAGAATAAATGTGAAAACCAGAAGAAAACAGTTAAGCTGATTAAAACAAAGCAAAACAGCTGAGGCGAAGCAAGCAAGAATTTGGGACTCGATCAATAAGAGTAGGGAAGCCTTTGGATGAAATTAACAGCTTTTAAGAACAATATGTTATAGGATAATGGAAACTAGAAAAAACCTTAGAAGTATTTAAAAGACAAGAAAACAAATTATTAATCCATACTATGGAAGAATAGTTAAAGAAAATGAGAACCCATAAATAAGGAAAGTTTGTAAAGTGATCTGGATTCTGAGAATGAAGAACTGACAACCACCAGACTTACTCAATGTTAAATGTTCTAGGGGCACCTGCGTGGCTCAGTAAGTTAAGCATCTGCCGTTGGCTCAGGTCATGAACACAGTGTTCCTAGATGGAACCCCAGGTCCGGCTCCCCACTCGGCCAGGAATCTGCCTCTTGCTTTCCCTTCCCCACCCCACCCCTGGCTCGTGCTCTCTCCTTCTCTCTCTCTCTCTTTCAAATAAATAAATAAAATATTTTTTTAAATGTTGTAATAGGACTATAAAGGTATTATTTGAAAGAAGAATTTGGAAGGTACAGACTGAAGAATTTAGACGGGTTGTGAGAATGTGGAATAAAGTAGTTACAATAAAAATTAATATATAAGATACTTAATGAACATAATCTATGAGCCAAGAGTTTCATATTCTTTATTTAACAACTCTGTGAGATATGTTCTTTTATTCTGATTTTATATATAAGGAAATTAAAATGTAGCAATATTTAAGTAATTTACCCAAGTTTTGCAGGTAATAAGTTGTGAATGAACTCTGGATAAGAAGCTGACAGATCAAGATGTGAGCC
Source organism: Ailuropoda melanoleuca (assembly GCF_002007445.2). NCBI lineage: Eukaryota > Metazoa > Chordata > Mammalia > Carnivora > Ursidae > Ailuropoda > Ailuropoda melanoleuca. Next base: position 89,275,286 of record NC_048227.1, on the reverse strand, counting down.
CATGGGCTTCAATGCCCTACACATTCTGACTGATTACAGTAAATGTTCAAATACACAATAATTTATTTTTCTCTGTCTCTATTTATTACCCAGTAATTCTGTGAATTTAAAAAAAGTCCTCTCAGATACGTCAAAACAAAATAGTAATTTATAAATGAAACTCCCTCTAAGGGAAGAGAGAGGGAGGTTGCCACATATTCATTCTTGGTATAAGAGGGAGGGAAAACCACTGTGAAATTTAAATGGTCACTACTTCCATGAAATAATTAACAGAGGTATAACCGAAGACTAACAACATATAACCTTTAATAATTAGCATAAGCATCATCATAATATCTAAAACTGGTTATTTTAAGTATAGTTATATAGTCAAATATCCATGTTTTATGTCATCTAATCATCACAAAAACTGTATAAGGTAGAAATTATAATAATGTCCATTTTACATAAGAGAAAAATGAGATTAAGAGAGCATTTAAGTGACTTGACCAATGTCACCCAGCTAGTAGTCAAAATTTTTACTTAGGCTGTCAGATGCTAGTATGCCATTATTAGAACATTATCAATATTATATATATAGTTTACGTTTGCATGAAAATTAAATACACAAATCATTAAAATATAACAAATGAGGTACATCTACTAAGATATTAAAGTACATATTTCTCTGTATGTCACAAATGGTTTATTACTTGATAGAGACATTTTTAACTCTTTCTAGTTACTATCTTTTCAAAGGAAAAAAATAACAATGTAGCCTAATGAAATTAATTCATTTGAAGCCAAACAATATTGTGACACAGAAAACAGGATTTAAGATTCTTTTATTTTTTTAAAGATTTTATTTATTTATTTGACAGAAAGACAACCAGTGAGAGAGGGAACACAAGCAGGGGGAGTGGGGGAGGGAGAAGCAGGCTTCCCGCTGAGCAGGGAGCCCGATGCGGGGCTGGATCCCAGGACCCTGGGATCATGACCCGAGCCGAAGGCAGACGTTCAACGCTGAGCCACCCAGGCGCCCCAGGATTTAAGATTCGAATCAAAGCTGTATTGGCTTCCAAATAATTAAAGGAGAAACGCGTTCATTGTTCAATTTTCCCTGAAACATACCATCAGTGTATTGCACCAATCCTCCGTCCACGTGCGGACTCGGCTCCACCCGGCGTTGAGCACACAGAGCCTCTCCTCTAGAACAGGCTCGCTGCCCTCGATCAAGCTCTGCAGGGCAGCACTGCTCTCTGTGATGGTATTTAAGTCAGCTTTTCTCTTTTCCAGATCCTTCAGAATATTCTAGAAAAGAAGAATACCAAGATCCACTTGATCTTTCAGAATGTTAGAAAAGGATTTGTTTTTGTTTCAAGATTTTATTTAAATGCAGGTTAGTTCACACACAGTGTGGTGTTAGTTCCAGGGGTAAATGTAGTGATTCAGCACTGGCAGATAACACCCAGTTTATACAACTTTAATTTTTTAAAACCTTGTCTTCTACATATGCATTAGTAGCCCATGACTCCCCTCGATAATTCACAATATGTCAAAGGTTCCCAAAACTCCACAGCTGATTAACATGTTGAGAGTTCTCAAATTCCTATTAAAAATTAGAACGTTCAATTATGCAAATACAAAAAAGTAACAAACTCAGTTGTGAAAAGGTAATCATTTCATTAATTTTAAGTGCAAATGCTATTTATTACACACAAACACCAAGTGTCTTCATCATAGCTTTAGATGTAAAGAATCAATTTTATTTTCATTAACTATAACCTGGCAAAGCAGAACTATCCCCGAAGTCACAATTCTCAAATTTTATAATGAATTTATCTCCTGGACTACTATAGGAAACTACTGATGTGTACCACATTGATTTGGAAGGATAACACCCTGTACTAGGTGACTTCATATATACTCTGTTGTGTAAGCATTATAAAAAATATTTCATCCTAGCTAAATCATAGGAGAACTAGCACATCGAGGCTGTAGTTACACAGTTGCCATATGCAAAGATAATAGTCTGGGTTGTGTAATGATAATTTGATTTGCACATTCATAAGGTTTGACCAGGCAAGACGTGTACTCAGAGAAATACAGCGAAAATGCTGGATTCCAAAATTAAAACTACAGAGTTCTAAAATCAAAAAGTAACATGAGCATATCTACCCCACTGCTATTGTACCTTTTTTAGCCAACATTTAAACAAATCATTTGAAGGAGCTCATTTATATTTAATCTCACATCATTAAATTACATTTTGGAAGGCATGAAAATTGTAAATTCCCAGATGAGTCAAGGTTTAAACATTCACTTGGCCATATTAAATACTGGTATATTTATAAAGAAACTAAAACATTTCTTTTAAATGTTCTTCTCCAGAAGGGAGGGAAAAAAAACAACCTACAGCCATGTTCTCTGAAGTTAAGACTTTCTACCTACCTTCACTGGGAATGTATGGATTGACTAGAACAGTTGGTAAGAACTATACGAAATAATTAGCTACAAGTAATTAAATGTAAAGAGTACACACAACTATCTACACTAATAGACTGTATTATAAAGAAAATGACTACACTGAAAATAATATTTAAGCTACTGAATAAAAATGCTATTAAAGTTCAGGAATGAAAACGCTATTTAAATTTTTACATTGAAAAATTTTTACATAATTTTAAAGTGCAAATACATTAAAATGTTGTGAAATATGAATGTTTCTTAAATATGAAAACAACACTGAGAAAGTGGTGATTATGTTACATACTGATGTTTCATTTGAATTACTCTAGTGAAGAGTAAAGATTTACTCTGTGAATTCGTGATTTGTATTTACCATCTGCATTATTTCAAACCTGAAATAATATTAAATGGGAATTTTAAAATGAATAGTACCAGAAGAAACAAACGTACCATTGTTTTAAAAGTCTTTACCTTAAAAAAATTATGAGAATCAACTA